>NC_090652.1:315557611-315857611 GCF_040937935.1 Hyperolius riggenbachi
TTCTCTTTAAATCCTTTTTAGGGAATATCTTTATAAATAATCAAGGCCTTGCTGAGAACCCCCTAGGAAGAGATGGACTAGTCCAAAACCTGTCACTTCTGTCAGATTTCTACTACTTACTGTAAGTGACAGCAACATAAGAGAAAAGTAATTTATGGCTCATTTTACTCTGGAAAAAACGTATTTCTTATTTGTATATGTTTGCACATATTTAAAATTTTAAACATTTTCGTCATAGTGCCCCTTTAAGTTGTGTATAGGCTCTTCCTGCCTGTGATGACGCATCGATCGGAGGCCGTGTGACGATATGTCTGCCTCCCGGTGTAACGTGGGTTAATGTTTCTCGGAGAGCAGACTCTGCACACCTGCCATCCAGACCTGCCTCTAATGAACCAATTACACACATTGATAAATGCCGGCGAGGTGTGCGGTAATAAGCAGTGCGGCACGGTCATTAGCCAGGAGGACTGGCCGCGTCTGACTCTGATGTATGTCTGATTATACAGCCTAACACACCATCTTTTCTTACTATGGAAATCTTAGCAGCTAATATTATAGCCTGACAGCTACTCTGTGATGGTACCAGAGCTCCCCCTGCTGGACAAGCTGTAACATTACACCTAAACTGTAATCCTATGATGGTACCAGAGCTCCCCCTGCTGGACAAGCTGTAACATTACAACCAAACAGTAATCCTATGATGGTACCAGAGCTCCCCCTGCTGGAAAAGTGTTAATTTAACATGCAGTACTCCATTTGTAATTTGTCTTCTTTAAAGGAGTTATCAGGGTAATTTTTACAAAACAAGCGCTACTTACCCGGGGTTTCTTCCAGCCCCAAGCTCCCAGCATTTCCCTCGCCGCAGCTCTGCAGTCAGTCGTTCGCCGCAGCTCCCTTTTGGTCCCCGGCGATGTCAGGCCGACCTCCAGTCCGCTCCGGCCCACGTGGCAGTGATTGACAGCGCCGCTTGCGCAGGTGCAGTACAGGCCGACTTGGAGGTCGCCCTGACGTCATCACTGGGGACCGGGAGCGAGCTACGGCGAGGGACATGCTGGGAGCATGGGGCTGGAGGAATCCTGATAACTCCTTTAAAGTGGACCTCAACTCAGATCTTCCTTTCTGCTTTAAAAGATACGCAACAGCATAATCACTTTTAAAGAAAAACATTTCTTTGTTACACTGGACTGAGGTTGTTGGGGAAGCGCCCAAGGGGTTTGATGGGTTAATGAGGCTTAACTTCTCCCGTATAGATAACAAGGAGGTGTCTTGCCTCCAATGAAGGCTCACATTGCTTTGTTACAGCTGACACAAATCCTGCAATAAATCTGCAGTGTGTCTACTTCCTGCTTTCATGGAAACAGACATATTGTTAACAGCAAAGTGAAAATGAACTTCCGCACACTCATGCAAATCCTCATGCGAATCCATTTCCAAAAATCATGCAGCAATCAATGCTGTCCCTACAGCTAAGATACAAGCTGGGATCTTTTTTACAAGAATAAAGTCTCTTGCGTAGTCACATACACCGCATAGAGGTAGCCCAGTGTTGTATGTGTCCTAACTCTGGCCCTGTAACATGCATAGCACATACACCGCATAGAGGTAGCCCAGTGTTGTATGTGTCCTAACTCTGGCCCTGTAACATGCATAGCACATACACCGTGTAGAGGTAGCCCAGTGTTATATGTGTCCTAACTCTGGCCCTGTAACATGCATAGCACATACACCGCGTAGAGGTAGCCCAGTGTTATATGTGTCCTAACTCTGGCCCTGTAACATGCATAGCACATACACCGTGTAGAGGTAGCCCAGTGTTATATGTGTCCTAACTCTGGCCCTGTAACATGCATAGCACATACACCGCGTAGAGGTAGCCCAGTGTTATGTGTCCTAACTCTGGCCCTGTAACATGCATAGCACATACACCGCGTAGAGGTAGCCCAGTGCCGTATGTGTCCTAACTCTGGCCCTGTAACATGCATAGCACATACACCGCGTAGAGGTAGCCCAGTGTTATATGTGTCCTAACTCTGGCCCTGTAACATGCATAGCACATACACCGCATAGAGGTAGCCCAGTGTCGTATATGTCCTAACTCTGGCCCTGTAACATGCATAGCACATACACCGCATAGAGGTAGCCCAGTGTCGTATATGTCCTAACTCTGGCCCTGTAACATGCATAGCACATACACCGTGTAGAGGTAGCCCAGTGTTATATGTGTCCTAACTCTGGCCCTGTAACATGCATAGCACATACACCGCATAGAGGTAGCCCAGTGTCGTATATGTCCTAACTCTGGCCCTGTAACATGCATAGCACATACACCGCGTAGAGGTAGCCCAGTGCCGTATGTGTCCTAACTCTGGCCCTGTAACATGCATAGTCACATACACCGCGTAGAGGTAGCCCAGTGTCGTATATGTCCTAACTCTGGCCCTGTAACATGCATAGCACATACACCGCATAGAGGTAGCCCAGTGTCGTATATGTCCTAACTCTGGCCCTGTAACATGCATAGCACATACACCGCGTAGAGGTAGCCCAGTGTTATATGTGTCCTAACTCTGGCCCTGTAACATGCATAGCACATACACCGTGTAGAGGTAGCCCAGTGTCGTATGCGTCCTAACTCTGGCCCTGTAACATGCATAGCACATACACCGCGTAGAGGTAGCCCAGTGTTATGTGTCCTAACTCTGGCCCTGTAACATGCATAGCACATACACCGCATAGAGGTAGCCCAGTGTCGTATATGTCCTAACTCTGGCCCTGTAACATGCATAGCACATACACCGTGTAGAGGTAGCCCAGTGTTATATGTGTCCTAACTCTGGCCCTGTAACATGCATAGCACATACACCGCGTAGAGGTAGCCCAGTGTTATGTGTCCTAACTCTGGCCCTGTAACATGCATAGCACATACACCGCATAGAGGTAGCCCAGTGTCGTATATGTCCTAACTCTGGCCCTGTAACATGCATAGCACATACACCGCGTAGAGGTAGCCCAGTGTTATGTGTCCTAACTCTGGCCCTGTAACATGCATAGCACATACACCGCATAGAGGTAGCCCAGTGTCGTATGTGTCCTAACTCTGGCCCTGTAACATGCATAGCACATACACCGCGTAGAGGTAGCCCAGTGTTATGTGTCCTAACTCTGGCCCTGTAACATGCATAGCACATACACCGCATAGAGGTAGCCCAGTGTCGTATGTGTCCTAACTCTGGCCCTGTAACATGCATAGCACATACACCACATAGAGGTAGCCCAGTGTCGTATGTGTCCTAACTCTGGCCCTGTAACATGCATAGCACATACACCATGTAGAGGTAGCCCAGTGTTATATGTGTCCTAACTCTGGCCCTGTAACATGCATAGCACATACACCACATAGAGGTAGCCCAGTGTCGTATGTGTCCTAACTCTGGCCCTGTAACATGCATAGCACATACACCACATAGAGGTAGCCCAGTGCCGTTTGTGTCCTAACTCTGGCCCTGTAACATGCATAGCACATACACCGCGTAGAGGTAGCCCAGTGTTATATGTGTCCTAACTCTGGCCCTGTAACATGCATAGCACATACACCGCGTAGAGGTAGCCCAGTGTCGTATGTGTCCTAACTCTGGCCCTGTAACATGCATAGCACATACACCGCATAGAGGTAGCCCAGTGTTATATGCGTCCTAACTCTGGCCCTGTAACATGCATAGCACATACACCGCATAGAGGTAGCCCAGTGTTATATGTGTCCTAACTCTGGCCCTGTAACATGCATAGCACATACACCGCATAGAGGTAGCCCAGTGTTATATGTGTCCTAACTCTGGCCCTGTAACATGCATAGCACATACACCGCGTAGAGGTAGCCCAGTGTCGTATGTGACCTAACTCTGGCCCTGTAACATGCATAGCACATACACCGTGTAGAGGTAGCCCAGTGTCGTATGCGTCCTAACTCTGGCCCTGTAACATGCATAGCACATACACCGCATAGAGGTAGCCCAGTGTTATATGTGTCCTAACTCTGGCCCTGTAACATGCATAGCACATACACCGCATAGAGGTAGCCCAGTGTTATATGTGTCCTAACTCTGGCCCTGTAACATGCATAGCACATACACCGTGTAGAGGTAGCCCAGTGTTATGTGTCCTAACTCTGGCCCTGTAACATGCATAGCACATACACCGTGTAGAGGTAGCCCAGTGTTATATGTGTCCTAACTCTGGCCCTGTAACATGCATAGCACATACACCGTGTAGAGGTAGCCCAGTGTTATATGTGTCCTAACTCTGGCCCTGTAACATGCATAGCACATACACCGTGTAGAGGTAGCCCAGTGTCGTATGCGTCCTAACTCTGGCCCTGTAACATGCATAGCACATACACCAGGTAGAGGTAGCCCAGTGTCGTATGTGTCCTAACTCTGGCCCTGTAACATGCATAGCACATACACCGTGTAGAGGTAGCCCAGTGTCGTATGTGTCCTAACTCTGGCCCTGTAACATGCATAGCACAAACATGCATGCATTCAGCGCATCAAAACCTATCTAGGGAATAGGAGCACATATCCTTACCGTCCTCCCTGGGACAGATAGTGCATCTAACTAATCCTGCAAGGGAGCTGCTAGTACCTGTATATGTACCATGCGAACACACCAGCAGGCTGTGTGATAAGATCACTAATGGGGAAGAGGGAGAGCATTAGATACAATCCTGGCCACAAAGGATCAAATACAATTTAAAAATCCAGGCTTCTCACCTCGAGCTAAGACATTTAAAGAGGAACTGCAGTGAAAATAATGTAGTAAAAAAAGTGCTTCATTTTTACCATAATTATGTATAAATGATTAAGTCAGTGTTTGCTCATTGTAAAATCTTTCCTCTCCCTGATTTACATTCTGACATGTATTACATGGTGACATTGTTACTGTGAGCAAGTTATGTAGCTGTTTCTAGCTGCTCTGGCTGTTAGAGACAGCGGTAAACAGCTAATTCCTGTCTGTGAACCTTGTTACATTGTGGCAGTTTGCCCAGAGTACCGCGGTACTCAGAGCTTCTTGTGGGAGGGGTTTCAGCACAAAATCAGTCATACAGCGCCCCCTGATGGTCTGTTTGTGAAAATCATTATATTTCTCATGTAAAAGGGGGTATCAGCTACTGATTGGGATAAAGTTCAATTCTTGGTTGGAGTTTCTCTTTAACCATTTTGTCCTCCTTGACGTATAAAAACGTCAAGGAGGACAGGCGCGCTCCCGCGGCCGATCGCGCGCGTGCACGTGCACTCCTGGCCGCGGAGTCGGTAGCCACGGAATCAATGTATCGGGCTATGGAGCCCGATCATTGATTCCTCTCCCCCGCTGAAAAAGCGACAGCTTCTCTCGGAAGCTTCGCTCTTTCTGAAGCTGTGTCCCTCTAAGCGTACATTGTACGCTTAGAGTGACGTCATGTAAAAAAAATCGAGATTGCCATCTTGTGGCCAAAAAGTAAAACTACAAGTAAATGCCCAAAAACATTACAATACACCAATATTTCCCCAAATAAAACACTTTTATATCCCACCCTCCCAAAAATGCCCACATAAAATGTTTAATAAAAAAAAAACATTACTATAAAAAAAAAAAAAACATAAATATTTACCTAAGGGTCTAAACTTTTTAAATATCAATGTAAAGATGAAATATTTCTCTCTATTTTTTTTTTTTATAAGCTTGTAAATAGTGATGGATGCAAAACGGATAGGGATAGGGACATAATTTAAATGGTGAAATAACCGTGACAAATGGGCAATTACAATACGTGGGTTTTAATTATGGAGGCATGTATTATTTTAAAACTATAATGGCCGAAAACTGACAAATAATGAATTTTTTCATTTTTTTTCTTATTCTTCCTGTTAAAATGCATTTACAGTAAAGTGGCTCTTAGCAAAATGTACCCCCCAAAGAAAGCCTAATTGGTGGCGGAAAAAACAAGATATAGATCAGTTCATTGTGATAAGTAGTGATAAAGTTATAGGCTAATGAATGGGAGGTGAACATTGCTCGGATGCATAAGCTGAAAACGACTGAGATGTTAAGTGGTTAAACACTTGCAGATTTCATGGGGAGGTGCTGGAAGGGGTGTGGCAAGCAAAACGGCAAAGTCAAAATAAACTTCCGCACAGCCTGTGCTTTCAAATGAGCTTATCAGCCATCTCTGCCGTGGCAGTCAGCTGACCCTGAGGAGAGATCAAACTACAGCTTGTGATTAGTCACAGATGAGGGAGAATTAGACAGGCTAAACTCTCTAAATACATACAGGGTACGTGTCTCTATTTTTTTCCTTCTGTCCTGTGCAAGAGTTCAGGTCCACTTTAAGGATAGCCGAGGCCATGCATAAAATCTATCTTTTCGTACTTGGGGCTTCTTCCAGCCCCTAAAGGTCACATTTGTCCTTCGCCGCGGCTACGGTCTCCTCCCGTCTCAAGCTGGCAGCCTCTGAAGTCTTTTTTTGTTGGGGGGGAGGGGAGACACAGAACTTCTTACCTAAGGTGACAACACTTCAGGTTACAGGTATCCTTCCAGGTTCACCTGTTATTGGGCACTATGTTGTTTATACGTAATACTACCAGCACTCAGCCCACCGATCTGCAATCTTCCTGTGTATTGCGTATGGCAGATACACGGCTCAATGGGCTCTATTCACAAAACTTCTCATACATGACTTACTTATCACCTAATTGATAAAAAATAACCTATCGGCACATTTACAGGCAAAATAATCACTCAAAGTTGTTCCTAATTAACTTCATTTCAGTATTACTTTTCTCACCTTAATTATGTATTTTTGCTCTTCGGAAGCTTAACAATGTAACATAGATAAGGTTACAACAGGTGAAAAAGCTTTGTGAATGCTGCCCTATGTGTCAGGCCTGGATCCTCCTCCTCTGTAGCTGCACAATCCTCACTCTGTATGACTGATAATATACAATAAACGGGAAGAATCTGAATAGATTGGTTGTATGGTGTGTGGTCTAAGCTGTCGATAAGAGGCACTCTCTTGTGTGAATAGTTGGCTCCCTGTAGCAGAGGCCTGCAGACAGTTTCACCACGTCATGCCTGACACCTCCCCCACCATGCCTGACACCTCCCCCCACCATGCCTGACACCGCCCCTGCCATGCCTGACACCTCCCCCACCATGCCTGACACCGCCCCCGCCATGCCTGACACCTCCCCCCACCATGCCTGACACCTCCCCCCACCATGCCTGACACCTCCCCCACCATGCCTGATACCGCCCCCGCCATGCCTGACACCTCCCCCACCATGCCTGACACCTCCCCCCGCCATGCCTGACACTTCCGCTAACACTGACATTCTGTATTCCAGAGCGACGATGATGTCAGCTGTATTATCGCTTTCTTCCTGGGAACCGCTGCTTGCCTTTATCAGGTAATTTTCAGTCACTAATGATTCTTTTTACCCTGAACTGCAGTGGCTGAATACAGGTCAGGCTGTACAGTGGTTCAAAAAGTTTGCTTTATTAAAAAAAAAAAAAAAAAAAAAAACTGTTTTAAACTTACCTTCATAGCCTATTTCGAGATGAAAGCGTAAACCCTTCATCAGACTGTACTCCGGTATATGAACCCTTTATCAGACTGTACTCCAGCATTTAATATAAAGTATACACATGTTAGGGTTTGTAGTCCAGCAGCAAAAGAGCGACAAACAGCTTTTCCTTGTGTTTCCTGCCCATGTAATCTGCAGGCCTGATGATGTGAAAATGCTGAGGTGACTCCTCCCCCTATGGGCGCACACTCTGATGTAGGAGGTACCTATAGCTCAGTTGGCTGATAGTGTAATGGTTAAGGGCTCTGCCTCTGACACAGGAGACCAGGGTTCGAATCTCGGCTCTGCCTGTTCAGTAAGCCAGCACTAATTCAGTAGGAGACCTTTGGCAAGTCTCCCTTACACTGCTACTGCCAATAGAGCGCGCCCTAGTGGCTGCAGCTCTGGCGCTTTGAGTCCGAAGGGAGAAAAGCGCAATATAAATGTTATTTGTCTTGTCTTGTCTATATAGGGGGAGGAGTCATTTGCATTTTCAGAGCCCTGGCAACTTCTTCAGTCACTGGAAACTAGAGGCGGCAGTGTTACTTGCTGCAGACCAGGCAGGAAACACAAGGGCAAGCTGCATGTAACTCTTTTGCTGCTGGATTCTTAACACATGTACACTTTACATTATATACAGGAGTACTGTCTGCTGACGGACTCTAGTTCTTGCTTGGAGTGAGCCTGCTGTGTGTTTGTGTCGGGCCTGGAGGGATATCCTGACCTTCCATCTCCATGTTTCTCTTGCAGTGTTACCTGTTTGTGTACAGCACCAGCTGGCGGAACATGAAATCCTTCCTGGCGTTCGGCCTGATCTGTCTGTGTAACATGTATCTCCACGAACTGCGCAATATCTGGCAGCTTTTCTTCCACGTCACAGTCGGGGCCTTCGTTACATTCCAGATCAGACTACGACAGCCGCAGAGCAAGTCCCCCGATTACAACGTCTGATCCCCCCCTACACACACGCCCATGGAACCAAGTCTATTTTCTTTTTCAATCATTTTATTTGCCTGCGGTTACGTCTTGTACCAGATGCAGTGCGGGACCACCAAACGCATTGCGGGCACAAGCCGGTGTACACACTACTTTGTTTTTGGCACTCTGAGTTATTGCCTTTGTAAGGCAGCCTTTACAAGTAATAAAGCAGTTCTGTACAAAATGTCGTCTAGTGATGTATATCAGTGGGCGGGATCAGAACTTTTATCATCATCAGAGTTTTGTTTTGAAGCGGACCTGAACTCAGAACCTTATCTCAGCACTAAAAGATACACAACAGCATAATAACCTTTAAAGAAAAACATTTGTTACAGCTGATAAAAATCCTGTAATAAACCTGCAGTGTGCCTACTTCCTGCTTTCATGGAAGCAGACACACTGTTAACATCCTGTGCTTCCAAATTAGCTGCTCTGGCGTTGCAGTCAGCTGACACAGGGAGAGATCAAATTACAACTTGTGATTAGTCATAGATAAGGGTGGATTAGGAAGACTTAACCATTTATGCTTCCAGGACGTAGTACCTACGTCCAGGAGGCCACGTGCGCGCTCCCGCGGCCGATCGCGCGCGTGCACGCGCACTCCCGGCCGCGGATTCGGTAGCCCAGGAATCAGTGTATCGGGCTATGGTGCCCGATCACTGATTCCTCTCCCCCGCTGAAAAAGCGACAGCTTCTCTCGGAAGCTACGCTTTTTCTGAAGCTCTGTCCCTCTAAGCGTACATTGTACGCTTAGAGTGACGTCATGTAAACAAACTCAAGATTGCCATCTTGTGGCCAAAAAGTAAAACTACAAGTAAAAGTAAAAAAACATTACAATACACGAATATTTCCCCAAATAAAACACTATTTATATCCCACCCTCCCAAAAATGCCCACATAAAATGTTTAATAAAAAACAAAACAAAAACATTACTATAAAAAAAACAAAAAAAACCCAAATATTTACCTAAGGGTCTAAACTTTTTAAATATTTATGTAAAGATGAAATATTTCTCGCTATTTTTTTTATTATAAGCTTGTAAATAGTGATGGATGCAAAACGGAAAAAATGCTCTTTTATTTCCAAATAAAATATTGTCGCCATACATTGTGATAGGGACATAATTTAAACGGTGTAATAACCGTGACAAATGGGCAAATACAATACGTGGGTTTTAATTATGGAGGCATGTTTTATTTTAAAACTATAATGGCCGAAAACTGACAAATAATGAATTTTTTCATTTTTTTTTCTTATTCTTACTGTTAAAATGCATTTACAGTAAAGTGGCTCTTAGCAAAATGTACCCCCCAAAGAAAGCCTAATTGGTGGCGGAAAAAACAAGATATAGATCAGTTCATTGTGATAAGTAGTGATAAAGTTATAGGCTAATGAATGGGAGGTGAACATTGCTCGGATGCATAAAGTGAAAACAACTGAAGGCTGAACTGGTTAAAGGAATACTATCGATGTATGCATTTATTTTTAAATGCTGTATGTTGTAGCACACATTAGGGCAAGTACTAGGAGCAATTTGATTCCTCACACAGCTGTTCCTCTCAACTGTAAAATCCTCCGTCAGTTTTGGCGTCAGTGTTGGATACAAATGTATCTAATTGCTGAGGGCTCCCAGAGGGCTAGACCATATCTCTGCACAGGGGAGTTGCTATCAACTCCTCAGTTTATAGTTTAATTATCACCTTGCTGAAATAATCTTATTGATATGGTGGTAAGGGGTTAAAGATTCTAGCAATGTGTGTTTATTATCTTTGCTTCTCTTAACTGATAAAGATACTAATAATGCTAATTGTAAACAGTGGTCTGCCCCTCTCAGCAGCTTGTAAAGTGGATGCAGCCTGGAGTGAATCACCACAAGCAGGCAGCCAGACTGAGTGTAAACACAGACTAGTGTTATAGCTAGTTATATTCCAGCAATATTACAGCTCATTTAGTTACCTGTTACCACCTCAGATCAGCCTATTTCTCCTCATGTCTCCTGCATGCTGTGAGTGACACAGTAAAATATATTTGTGAGCTGTGTGACAGAGTAACCAAGCAGCTCAGGGTGACCCAAACTACTATGAGCTGTGTGAGAAATGAATTTTTAAGCAGGGATAGCAAGAGAGAGACCTGGGTGAATAAATAAAGTGCCCCTAGCACTAGTGGTAATGTGTACACTAATATAGAGTATTAAAAAAAATCGTTTCAATCGATAGTATTCCTTTAACACTCTAAATACATACAGGATGCATTTCTCTGTTTTCCTTCTGTCCTGTGCAAGAGTTCAGGTCCACTTTAAACATAGTCACTCAGATGCAAATGATTCCAGCTTACACAGACATTGGCTTCAATTCAGTAAGACACGTTCTGTAAAAAATAATTCTGTAATACTGCCTGACCATTTACTAAGAATATTACCTAATGTAATATTACATTCTGTATTTGCTGGATTATTGCAGCACAGGGAGAATGTATAGTAGTTGTGATACAGACAGCATCTTTATTATACTGACATCTAAAGGGCAAGTCCAGGCTGCGCAAAGTTATAACATTTGTATCAGCTCCAAACCATTATTATCTTATTAACCATTTATAATTACTACATAATAATATTGGGAAATACATTCCCTGGAATAACTGCGGTAATTTCAGCCTGCCATGAGGTAACAGTTGTAGTGAATTTACAAGTCACTAAATGTTCAGTAAAATCAGCTGTTTTTCTGCTTCGCCACATGTTATCAGCCCTGATAAGAATTCCCGACTGAGCACTTAGTCTAGCTTTTCCCGGAATGATTATAGCTGAGTCAGTCTTCTGTGATGTCTTTTCAAGCCCAAGTCTGCCCCCTTGTGGCTCTGCTTTCCTGCTATTTATCCTCGAAGCAGCAAAGCAGAGCCACAAGGGGGCAGGCTTGGGCTTGAAAAGACATCACAGAAGACTGACTCAGCTATAATTATTCATAGCAAAGAAATGAACAGCGCTACTTAAAAACAGATGAGTGCTTACCTGCAAAAAAGTGCAAACCCCACTCATGGGATACAAATACACAATGAGCATACACATGACCGGTCTACCACTTGGAGGATGTTAGTTTCCACTAACAGCTTGCAATGCAATTTGTTAGGTACTTGTCCCTCCCACTGTCGAAGAAGTCTTTCCTCCATGGGAGGGGACCTAACACTAACTAAATCCTACCTATGCATATGCATAGCCTGGGCGCGCTACCTAACAAATTGCATGCAAGCTGTTAGTGGAAACTAACATCCTCCAAGTGGTAGACAGGTCATGTGTATGCTCATTGTGTATTTGTATCCCATGAGTGGGGTGTGCACTTTTTTGCAGGTAAGCACTCATCTGTTTTTAAGTAGCGCTGTTCATTTCTTTGCTATGTTTGATTTAATTCTGGTCAGCTGCTCCCACTTGTTAGTTTTTCTTTGGTGTATATGCAGAGCCTCTGTTTGGGTTCAAGGTGCGTTTGTAGTCTCTGGGGGGGCTCAGCGCATCTCTGAGCTGAGGCCATTCAGAGGTGGCCTGGTGATGCGCTGATCCCACTTTTTTTTTTTTTTCCAGCTATAATCATTCCGCACCACATTTTCATATTTGAACTTTTTCCATTAGCTCCTATCATTGTATTTGTGTAAACCATACAGATTACCTGGCTGTCCTACTGATCCTCTGCCTCTAATATGTTTAGCCATAGCCCCTGAACAAGCATGCACGAGCTCTGACTGAACTGTGACTAGATTAGCTGCATGCTTGTTTCAGGCGTGAGATTCAGACACTACTGCAGCCAAAGAGATCAGCAGGGCAGCCAGGCAACTTGCATTGTATAAAAGGAAACCCATTTGGCAGCCTCCCTATCCCTTTCACTTCAGGTGTCCATTCATAGATTTTTATGGCGTCCCTGCGTCAGCCCATCGGATTTTGTTTGTGTCCCTGAAGAATGGCCCATTTCCAAGCTGCATATAATTTGCATTCATTTTGCATGCAAGGCAGAAATATTAGCATCTCATTACCCCTCTGTTTCTATATCTATGTTCTATCAGAGAAAGTCCCTGTGCGGCGCAATAAAGGGACACGACTCAAGACCAGTGAAACAGAATTTAATGATGAAATAATACTCAGTTTCCATGGGAAATCCTTGTGGCAGCAACTGACCAACTAAAGACGCAGCCAATAAATGTCAGTGTGTGGGGGAGGAGCCGTGACATGGGGGAGGAGCCGTGACGCACGGAAGAGCGCGGACTGTGCGGCGAATAGCTTTACCATGATAGCCGGCGGTGGAGGAATGTCGTTAAACGTGAATTATAAATAATAGGAGGAAGAAACGAGAATGTTATTCCCCGTGTGTCGTTCACGGGAACAGTGGCAGTTTAATAGGAAGACAATATACATCCTATCGCTGGCAGCGGGCTAAACCTTGCGGTGTACCTTTAAACTACAGGACACGCCCCCAAACCACCGCACTCTCTAAAAACAGATACAAAAAACCCCAACGCTTCCCGTATCAGGATCGAGTTAAAGTGTAATTGTCGGGCATAAAATCAATTCTTTGTTTTTATCTGGTAAACAAGTAATAAGGATGCTAACCAGGCAATTCAAAAGTTAAGCATCTCTATTACTTTTCTTGTTGCTAAATGATCATTCCCCAGTTTACCTGACTCTTATTTGGTACACACAAAATTTGGTACACAAAAAGGAAGTTGCAGGGCATGCTGGGTTGTCCTTTTTTGCTTCTGTACATTGGTTAACTCTGAGGGGAAATAAAGAAGCAAAAAAAAAGACAACCCAGCATTCCCTGCAACTTCCTTTGTGCGGCAACGTACCAAATAAGAGTCAGGTAAACCGGGGAATGTCATTTATAAACAAGAAAAGTAATAGAGATTTTAACTTTTGGATTGCCTGGTTAGCATCCTTATTACTTGTTTACCAGATAAAAATAAAGAATTGATTTTCGATTCTATGCCCGACACTTACACTTTAAGAAAACTTCCGCTTTTCCCACACAAAAATAAGCTTTGCGTTTCCACCCCTGTGTAACGGAAGAAAAATCGTTTATAAGTGACGGTACAAAATCTGTGACAAGTCGCTCGGAAAATTCCCCCAGAAAAAGTCAATGCTTGAAAAGTGTCACGCCGCCCAAAATGCGAGCGCGTTCTGCCGTATATTGTGGTGCCGAAGAAACTGCCGTGTCGGTTACGGATGGGAAGCGTAAAGATGGCGTAAGTCCGAGCGGTTCGCGAGGAATGAGCTCGGGGAAACACTTGTTCTTTCGTATAGAATTTACAAAATATAGAATCTGCTTTGTATTTTTTTTCTTTAGATCTCCACAGTAAAATATTACAAAATATAATTACAAAAGGACGTTCAGATCGTTCGGCGAGGAACTGAGCGATCGCTGTCGCAGGAGGAAGGCAGCCGATCGATTTATCGGGAGTTTCGGCAGGGGCGGGCTTTAGGAAGCTCCCAGCCAATTGGAGGCTGTTATGGAGTCGGATCGATATTCCGCTCGCCAATGCTGTAGGAGAAAACGTCTCCGGAAAGTGTACGCGTTGGGACTTTTACTTTTTGTCCGTAGTCTTATTGGCAGTTTTTGAACTGGAAGAAGCTCCCTCTCAGGAGCGTGGTATGTGGCCGTAGAGCGCTTGCTGGCGCGGTCCGCTGGCGGTCAAGTACCGTGATACATTCCATCCTTCCTAGAGGAATCGCTGAGAAAGTTTCAATAAATAACGTTATTCTCTGGTCCTCCATAGTGGCGCCCCCTTGCTCTGCGGCCGGGAGTCCACACCCAAAATCTTTGGTCAATCCACTGTTAGCGTGCGGATCCGTTGGGGGCGGAGCCAGGCCAGTGGACGGTTTCAGTGCACGGTGACAGAGCGGTTTCTCTGGCTCTGCTAGCTGGGTCTGGAGGGGCCGTGGTTTAGGAAGTAAGTGGTCATCTCCCCCTTCCCTTTCACCTTCACCACCCCTCGGCATTCCAGCGAGTAGTTGTTGGCGGCGAGGACTTGCTGTAGGTCGGCCGTCACCTGAAAAGAAGCGGCAGATTGTTAGCGAATGTCCGTCCATGGTCCACCTCCAGGTAAATAACGTGTTTGATGGAAAATTGCATTGTGTCTACGAAGCATAAAAACTCAGATTGATGGTCGAATAGATTATTTCCGACAGGTCTGATCTGATTCCCGATAGTTTTTCTGATCACTTCTATACAAAATCGATCAGGAGTCAGATCGGACCTGTCTAAAATAATCGCTTTTGATCAAAAAATTGCATCGTGTGTACTAATAATAAGGTGCCCATTAAGGGTACAATTGTTTTTCTAAATGCGATCTTTTGATGCGATTTTTACGATCGAAAATAATCGGACTTTTGTTTACATTTACTGAATGATTCTTCAAATTCGATTTTATGATCGATTTTACCCTATTTAGCAATCAACCAAAGAATTGATCCATTTCATAAATGGCAAATTTTCTATACAATTCGTTAAAATCGCATCGAAAGATCGCATTTGGTGAAAAAATTGTACCGTTAATGGGCACCTTTATACACACCATGCAATTTTCCCATCATATCATAAGTTCCAGCATGTCCAATATGCTTTTGATCGAGAAAGATCGATTTAGTACAGTACTGATCTCAAAGTCGATCGCTTTCTCAATCAGAAGGACATCAGTCATGCTGGAAATTGTTGATCGATCTGTCAATCCATCAGGAAAATTGCATGGTGTGTAGAAGGCATTATACAGCAGATATAGGGACTGGGCTAGTTTTGAATTATACATCTCTGTGACATTAAAGGCCTCATTCAGACTATACGCACTGCTGTGCGCATTCTTGCAGAGCGTATAGTGTGCGACGTGCAAGAACGGTAGACGTACATAGACAGCCCTTCTGCCATTCACATCGTATGCGCTGCACAGCAGTGAGATGCGCTATTGCACTGCTGCATGCATTTTTCAAGAATCGCAGCGCAGTGCATAGTAGCGCAGATGGCGTGCGATTGTATGCATTGCATTCCGATCGAACAGCCATCTGCGCTAAATGATGTGAATGAGGCCTAATACACTGCCTGTGTGCTATAACCAGCAGGTCTGGATGTTGGTCCGGTTTTCGAGGGCATAAGTGAGTGGCCTATTTACCCTAAAATTAAAAAATTTGCACATAACCATACTATGTGGAGTGTAGTTACTGCTTTCCAGTCTGCTGAATCCTCCATAAAAAAATAACTAGAACTACCTGCATGCCTAGAGGCGCCCTTCATAACAGCCTGAGGAGGGGAGGGGCTATGGCTGTCTCCTGTGTGCTGTTCTTTCTGTGAAATTAGAGATGTGAAATTAGAGAACAGCACACAGGAGACAGTCATAGCCCATCCCCTCCTATGAGTTCTTTCTGTGAAATTAGAGAACTCATAGGAGGGGAGGGGCTATGACTGTCTCCTGTGTACCGCTCTCTGATCTCACAAATAACTCATAGGAGGGGAGGAGCTATGACTGTCTCCTGTGTACTGCTCTCTGATCTCACAAAAACTCCGTATCTTCCGGAGTATAAGACACACCTAGGTCCAGAAGGCAAAAACCAGGGAAAAAAAATAAACTAAACCTGGTGCTTCCATATTTCAGGACCGTCTTGTACATGTCCTCCTCCAATGGTGTCCTCCTGTCTCCCCCATTTCTCTTCCTGTGTCCCCATGTCTCCTCTGGTCTCCCCCATGTGCCCGCAGTGTGCCTGGCTCCCCAGCATGCCTCTCCTCCCTCCCCCTTGCTTCTCCTGGCCTCCCATGCCTGTGTGGATTGCAGACATCTGTCTTCTCCATGCGGCGTCTAATGATCGTGTCATCATTAGAAGCCTGGCACTAGAGGAAGCCGCATGGAGAAGACTGGTGTCTGCAATTGCTGCGGGCATGGTGGATGAGGTAAGCCAGCTGCAGCTGCACGCACAGGGGCGTCAGGAGACACAAGGAGGAGGGAGGAGAGGCATGTGGGGGGAGCCAGGCACACAGGCAGGGAATCCCCGATGACGGCGGGTCGGCAGTTCATATTGGCGGGAATTCGTAAGCCGGGGATTCCCTGCCTTTACAGTATAAGACTCGGGGACTTTTACTCCCCATTTTTGGGGGAGAAAAAGTGTGTCTTATATGGCAGCAAATACGCGTAACTCATAGGAGGGGAGGGGCTATGACGGTCTCCTTTGTTCTGCTCTCTGATCTCACAGATATAACTCGTATTTAATGTGGAACAAAAGACAAAGACCAGAACCTAATTTTAACAATGCAACTATTACATTTCATGTTGGGTTGGGTTTGCAGATTTATTTTAAATGCATCACTAAAAAATGCTATTAACCTCCTTGGCGGTAATCCCGAGCTGAGCTGGGGCTATGCCGCCGCGGAGGATTCCTCAGGCCCTACTGGGCCGATTTGCATAATTTTTTTTTCAAAAACGCAGCCAGCACTTTGCTAGCTGCGTGTTTGTTCCGATCGCCGCTGCTCCACGACGATACCCGACGCGAAAGAGCCCCCCCCCCGCAGACCCCTTGCACAGCCTGGCCAATCACTGCCAGGCTGCGCTATGGGGTGGATCGGGACTCCCTCTGACGTCAATGACGTCTGCCGTCAGTCTGATCGTCGCCATGGCGATGGGGGAAGCCCATACAGAAATCCCGTTCAGAAAGGTATTTGCGCCGGCAGGGATCGGAGGGGTGGGTGGGATAGCGAAGGGAGGTGGGAAGCATGTAGCTAGTGCTAGGCTAGCTACATGCTAAAAAAAAAAAGAAAAAACCCTCCCTCGGCCGTGCGCCGCAAATAATCATAACGGCAGGGAGGTTAAAGGCAGGAACGGCAGCAGATGCCGGCGAATTCAGCAATGCCGAGGATGATACACACAGCAGGGATAGAGTAAGAGGTGGACCGGCCAACCGGGGTTTGCCTGTGCGCTCGTGGCAGCCAGACGGGCCGGTCTTTCATGCGCCACCCTGTATAACAGGTATCAGAATCGGGAAACGGAGAGGAATGGTTTTACACTGAAGCTGAAGGAAACTAACCTCTCTTCAGGTGAGATATTCCCCTACATAGAGGAATGGCTCTGAATCCCATAAGCCTTCCTGGTCCTCATTCCATCCTCTCGGTCCATCACTGCCTTCTTTGAATTTAGGCACCTTCGGGATTCCTCGGCAGGCATCAGAAGTACTGGCGTTGCTGAGTGTTTCCGTAGTGCGTGAGCCTGGCCTCGCACGTGTGCGGTACTGATCTGCTTGTCTTAGCAAGCACTCGGGGATGAGACTGCTCCCGAGGAGAGACGGCGCTGGTACACAAGGACGGAGTGAGGACCCAGAAGGCTCCATGAGATGCAGAGCCTTGCCTCTATGTAGGCAAGAATCTTTTCAGGCTTCTTCAGATTCACTTGCAGATAGCTTCATATGGCTGCTGGCTTTCCAGGCACAAGTTATTTTTTTTAAGTGGACCAGCAGTGTAAAAATAAAAACAGAGTAGCAGTAAAAAAATGTCTTAAAAGTCCACCTCTTGTGGCAAATAACCCAGGTTTTGTAGGTTAGCCACACCCCTTTCTAAAAAAAACTGCCATGGCAGTTTTCTGCCTATCCAAAGACTGCTGAGAGATTGTGGGTGGGAGGAGCCTCATAGCGTAGCCTGAGGGGTGCTGTGCTTTCTACCTGTGCCACTGAGCCAGCCTATCACAGAGAGGAGGAGTGAGGAGAGTACAGCGCCAGCCACAGTATGGTCTCCTTCAGAGCTGCCACTATACCTCCCTGCAGCTTAATTAGTCAGCTGTTGCTGCATTGAGTAAATAATAGTGGTACAGTCATAGCAAGTGTTATTCTGGCTCTTTATCACTTAGGAATCTACAGCGGAGGTCCACCTTAAGGTGTTATATAATGGAGTAGCTGCCGTTGTTAGTGACGCTGCGTGACTCCATCCTCACCTGTATCCTCTCCGGCACACCGGTGCTGTCCATGCGACTCGCCACGTTCACGGTGTTCCCCCAAATATCGTACTGCGGCTTGCGTGCTCCGATCACCCCGGCAACCACCGGCCCGATGTTCAGACCTGTCGCAGACACGGGAGAGAGAGAGAGAGAGAGAGGCGTCACATACCCATATTACAGATGACGTGTATTATCTGCATCCTCTGGTTTTATCAAAGTGGAACTACATGCACCAGCATGCCATACGTTTGGGAATATCATGCAGACCTGCTGTAACTGAAATACTAAGGGGCACCAATCATGCCATCCGCACCCCTGACACAGAACATGGTCTACAGGCCGTGACGGTCGCGGGAAAAAGAAAAAAACACCCTCTCTAACTTCTGTTTTGTCAAGAAATAATGAAAAAAAAAATCATCATTTTCATAATTGTTCTAAAACTAGGGAAATATGACCTCAGAAGGATAGATAACACGTGACATATTACACCGTGCTATAATTTATTTAGCGGGAACCTAACATGAAAAGAATATGGAGGCTGCCATATTTATTTCCTGTTAAATAATACCAGTTGCCTGGCAGCCCTGCTGATCTCTTTGGCTGCAGTAGAGGGTGAATCACACAACTGAAACAAGCATGCAGATAATCCAGTCACACTTCAGTCAGAGCTCCTGATCTGCTGCATGTTTGTTCAGGGGCTATGGTTAAAATTATTAGAGGCAGAGGATCAGCAGGACAGCCAGGCAACCGGCATTGTTTATAAGGAAATAAATATGTCTGCCTTCATATCCTGCTCACTTCAGGTGTCCTTTAACAAAGGAAAGATGCAGAATTCTTAGGCTGCATACACACTTGAGATAAAAGTCTTTGGAAAATGAAAGATCACAGACCAATTTTACCCCCTTCCATGTAGTATGAGAGCCACGCCTACACAGTCTATTCTATGGAGCTGCACTCCCCATCAGACAGAAATCTTACTCCCCTTCATGTAGTATGAGAGCCACACCTACACAGTCTATTCTATGGAGCTGAACTCCCCATCAGATAGAAATCTTACCCCCTTCTATGTAGTATGAGAGCCATACCTACACAGTCTATTCTATGGAGCTGCACTCCCCATCAGACAGAAATCTTACCCCATTCCATGTAGTATGAGAGCCATACTCTACACAGTCTATTCTATGGAGCTGCACTCCCTATCAGACAGAAATCTTACCCCCTTCCATGTAGTATGAGAGCCATACCTACACAGCCTATTCTATGGAGCTGCACTCCCCATCAGACAGAAATCTTACCCCCTCCCATGTAGTATGAGAGCCACACCTACAGAGTCTATTCTATGGAGCTGCACTCCCCATCAGACAGAAATCTTACCCCCTTCCATGTAGTATGAGAGCCATACCTACACAGTCTATTCTATGGAGCTGCACTCCTCAGACAGAAATCTTACCCCCTTCCATGTAGTATGAGAGCCACACCTACACAGCCTATTCTATGGAGCTGCACTCCCCATCAGACAGAAATCTTACCCCCTCCCATGTAGTATGAGAGCCACACCTACAGAGTCTATTCTATGGAGCTGCACTCCCCATCAGACAGAAATCTTACCCCCTTCCATGTAGTATGAGAGCCATACCTACACAGTCTATTCTATTAGAGTGACCATATTTTTGTGGGTCCAACCTGGGACGGGGTGGGGGGGGGGGGGGGGGCGGCGCGCGTAGCGCGCCGCGGCGAAAAGTGGGAAGGAGTGAGGAGCACACAGCGGCGAAGACTGGGGGAGGGGGGCTGCGGCGCGCGCAGCGCGCCGAAAATATGGGCGTGGCCATGACATTGTATGGGTGGAGCTAACGTAATGATGTAACAGCGAGGCATAAGAAAGCAGTGTTTACGCCATGATGTGGACAAACGAGACTTTGTATCATGGGTGTGCAGAAACTGTGTGATGCTAATAGTATACCGTAACCACAAAGCAGCAAACATAGCCATCTATGACCATTAAATAATAAATGCAGTAACAGTTACCCCGGACACCAGAAAATAAACGCAATAGGCAACATGTCAGTATAAAATAAATGCAATGCGGGCAAACATGTCAGTACAAAATAAACGCAATGCGGGCAACATGTCAGTACAAAATAAACGCACTGCGGGCAAACATTTCACCAGAAAAGAAACGCACTGCGGCCAAACATTTCACCAGAAAAGAAACACACTGCGGGCAAACATTTCACCAGAAAAGAAACGCACTGCGGCCAAACATTTCACCAGAAAAGAAACGCACTGCGGCCAAACATTTCGCCAGAAAAGAAACAATGCGGGCAAACATTTCACCTGGAAAAGAAACAATGCGGGCAAACATTTCACCTGGAAAAGAAACAATGCGGGCAAACATTTCACCTGGAAAAGAAACAATGCGGGCAAACATTTCACCTGGAAAAGAAACAATGCGGGCAAACATTTCACCTGGAAAAGAAACAATGCGGGCAAACATTTCACCTGGAAAAGAAACAATGCGGGCAAACATTTCACCTGGAAAAGAAAGCATTTACTCACCTGGCAGAAGTGTCCGGCCTCTGGCGCGCTGCTCCGTCCCGGGACCGTCTTCCTCCTCCTGCTCTTCTCTCCCGCGCTGACAGGGCTACGGCAAGATGGCGCCCGAAGCCCTGTACTAGTGACACAAATAGGTCTCCAGTACAGGGCTTCGGCAGCCATCTTGCCGTAGCCCTGCTCGCCTGCCGGTGTCGGAAACAGACACCGGAAGAGGAGGCTGGAGCGGGGCTGCGGGCAATGAACTGGCACGGCGTCTATAGACGCCGCTGCCAGTTCATTGAGGAGAGAGTGGCCAGAGTCCCGAGGCCGGGACGTCCCGCTGCTGAAAGCGGGACGTTTCCCGGGACCTCATTAAGCCTGGGACAGCGGACCCCGAATCCGGGACGTGTCCCGGGCAATCCGGGACGTCTGGTCACTCTAATTCTATGGAGCTGCACTCCCCCCATCAGACAGAAATCTTACCCCCTTCCATGTAGTATGAGAGCCATACCTACACAGTCTATTCTATGGAGCTGCACTCCCCATCAGACAGAAATCTTACCCCCTTCCATGTAGTATGAGAGCCATACCTACACAGTCTATTCTATGGAGCTGAACTCCCCATCAGACAGAAATCTTACCCCCTTCCATGTAGTATGAGAGCCACACCTACACAGTCTATTCTATGGAGCTGCACTCCCCATCAGACAGAAATCTTACCCCCTTCCATGTAGTATGAGAGCCACACCTACACAGTCTATTCTATGGAGCTGCACTCCCCATCAGACAGAAATCTTACCCCCTTCCATGTAGTATGAGAGCCACACCTACACAGTCTATTCTATGGAGCTGAACTCCCCATCAGACAGAAATCTTACCTCCTTCCATGTAGTATGAGAGCCACACCTACACAGTCTATTCTATGGAGCTGCACTCCCCATCAGACAGAAATCTTACCCCCTTCCATGTAGTATGAGAGCCACACCTACACAGTCTATTCTATGGAGCTGCACTCCCCATCAGACAGAAATCTTTGCAAGATGCTGCACACAAAGATGCCCGTACACATGCAACAGATCAGTATCTGCAAAAGATCTGTTCCTGCAAAATACATTCATCATCTATGATATCTGCAGATCATCATACACACCTTGTTTAACAGACATTCATCTGTAGATCAGATCCACCAGGATGGATTTTCAGATCTGCAGATGAAGGTCTGTTAAACACGGTGAGTATGAGGATCTGCAGATATCACAGAGCAGGGGTGCTCACACTTTCTCGGTTCGCGAGCTGCTTTAAAAATTGGCTGGAAGATGCATACTGTGCATTAGGCTGACATAATACAGCTGAGGCCCCCACCACAGCACATGGCGTTTATAATGACCAAATCCCCTTCCCCCTCGCAACTACCACAAACAAGCCTCAGCCATCGCATCAGTCAAGGAATCCCCACCACCAAAATTTAAAATTGCCGCTATATGCCTACCTCAGCAGCAAAGCCTTTGGCCTCCATGCACTCTTCTCCTCACAAGATGGAGGAGCGTTAGCCTCTGAAGACCCGCGGGACCTGGGGGAGGCGTGGCCACATGGTATGCACAGTATCATAGAGGAGGGGGAGATGTTCACTATTCGCTCCTCTCCCCTTCAGCCGCGCCTCTCCCCTTCAGCCGCGCCTCTCCCCTTCAGCCGCGCGCTCAGTAGCTTTTTCTGACAGCACGGCTACATAAAACTTCACAGGCTGCAACACAGCAGCAGCTAAATTTGACAAGACGCAGCCGAAAGGCCGCGATCTACCAAATAGGCGGTCGCGATCTACCGGTAGATCGCGAACGACCTATTGGGCACCCCCGTCATAGACTATAAATGCATTTTGTAGGAACGGATCTTTTGCAGGAACTGATTTTTTGCGGGAACTGATCTTTTGCAGATACTGATCTGTTGCATGTGTACAGCATCTTTGTGTGCAGCATCTTGCAAAGATTTCTGTCTGATTGGGAGTTCAGCTCCATAGAAAAGACTGTGTAGGTGTGGCTCTCATACTACATGGAAGGGGGTAAGATTTCTGTCTGATGGGGAGTGCAGCTCCATAGAATAGACTGTGTAGGTGTGGCTCTCATACTACATGGAAGGGGGTAAGATGTCTGTCTGATGGGGAGTTCAGCTCCATAGAATAGACTGTGTAGGTGTGGCTCTCATACTACATGGAAGGTGGTAAGATTTCTGTCTGATGGGGAGTGCAGCTCCATAGAATAGACTGTGTAGAGTATGGCTCTCATACTACATGGAAGGGGGTAAGATTTCTGTCTGATGGGGAGTGCAGCTCCATAGAATAGACTGTGTAGAGTATGGCTCTCATACTACATGGAAGGGGATAAGATTTCTGTCTGATGGGGAGTGCAGCTCCATAGAATAGACTGTGTAGGTGTGGCTCTCATACTACATGGAGGGTGGTAAGATTTCTATCTGATGGGGAGTGCAGCTCCATAGAATAGACTGTGTAGGTATGGCTCTCATACTACATGGAAGGGGGTAAGATATCTGTCTGATGGGGAGTGCAGCTCCATAGAATAGACTGTGTAGGTATGGCTCTCATACTACATGGAAGGGGGTAAGATTTCTGTCTGATGGGGAGTGCAGCTCCATAGAATAGACTGTGTAGGTATGGCTCTCATACTACATGGAAGGGGGTAAGATTTCTGTCTGATGGGGAGTTCAGCTCCATAGAATAGACTGTGTAGGTGTGGCTCTCATACTACATGGAAGGGGGTAAGATTTCTGTCTGATGGGGAGTGCAGCTCCATAGAATAGACTGTGTAGGTATGGCTCTCATACTACATGGAAGGGGGTAAGATTTCTGTCTGATGGGGAGTTCAGCTCCATAGAATAGACTGTGTAGGTGTGGCTCTCATACTACATGGAAGGGGGTAAGATTTCTGTCTGATGGGGAGTGCAGCTCCATAGAATAGACTGTGTAGGTGTGGCTCTCATACCACATGGAATGGGGGTAAGATTTCTGTCTGATGGGGAGCTCAGCTCCATAGAATAGACTGTGTAGGTGTGGCTCTCATACTACATGGAAGGGGGTAAGATTTCTGTCTGATGGGGAGTGCAGCTCCATAGAATAGACTGTGTAGGTATGGCTCTCATACTACATGGAAGGGGGTAAGATTTCTGTCTGATGGGGAGTTCAGCTCCTAGAATAGACTGTGTAGGTATGGCTCTCATACTACATGGAAGGGGGTAAGATTTCTGTCTGATGGGGAGTGCAGCTCCATAGAATAGACTGTGTAGGTGTGGCTCTCATACTACATGGAAGGTGGTAAGATTTCTGTCTGATGGGGAGTTCAGCTCCATAGAATAGACTGTGTAGGTGTGGCTCTCATACTACATGGAAGGGGGTAAGATTTCTGTCTGATGGGGAGTGCAGCTCCATAGAATAGACTGTGTAGGTGTGGCTCTCATACCACATGGAATGGGGGTAAGATTTCTGTCTGATGGGGAGCTCAGCTCCATAGAATAGACTGTGTAGGTGTGGCTCTCATACTACATGGAAGGGGGTAAGATTTCTGTCTGATGGGGAGTGCAGCTCCATAGAATAGACTGTGTAGGTATGGCTCTCATACTACATGGAAGGGGGTAAGATTTCTGTCTGATGGGGAGTGCAGCTCCATAGAATAGACTGTGTAGGTATGGCTCTCATACTACATGGAAGGGGGTAAGATTTCTGTCTGATGGGGAGTTCAGCTCCATAGAATAGACTGTGTAGGTGTGGCTCTCATACTACATGGAAGGGGGTAAGATTTCTGTCTGATGGGGAGTGCAGCTCCATAGAATAGACTGTGTAGGTGTGGCTCTCATACCACATGGAATGGGGGTAAGATTTCTGTCTGATGGGGAGCTCAGCTCCATAGAATAGACTGTGTAGGTGTGGCTCTCATACTACATGGAAGGGGGTAAGATTTCTGTCTGATGGGGAGTGCAGCTCCATAGAATAGACTGTGTAGGTATGGCTCTCATACTACATGGAAGGGGGTAAGATTTCTGTCTGATGGGGAGTTCAGCTCCTAGAATAGACTGTGTAGGTATGGCTCTCATACTACATGGAAGGGGGTAAGATTTCTGTCTGATGGGGAGTGCAGCTCCATAGAATAGACTGTGTAGGTGTGGTTCTCATACTACATGGAAGGGGGTAAGATTTCTGTCTGATGGGGAGTGCAGCTCCATAGAATAGACTGTGTAGGTGTGGCTCTCATACTACATGGAAGGGGGTAAAACTGGTCTGTGATCTTTCATTTTCAAAGACTTTTATCTTAAGTGTGTATGTAGCATTACTTTAGCAGTGTTAGTATTGCTCAGGTGCTGCTAATCCAATGCACTCATGATCTGGACGTGCATCCCCCCCGTATGAAGGCAGAAGATTCTGCAGATTGCTGGGCTTCAGCGATTTGTTGTGTATTACCACAATGCCAAGGAGGGAAGACATCAGCAATCATCTGAGAAAAGCAATTGTTGCTGCCCATCAATCTGGGAGGGGTTATAATGCCGGGTCTACACAGCACGATGTGTCTTATCAATCGAGCCGCTGATGCTCGATTGATAAGATCCGACAGATCCGATCTCGCCGCGGCCGATTCCCCGCGAGCGGACAATAGCGGGGAATCGAGCAGAAGATAAGCGGCGCCGGCAGGGACGAGGGGGTATCGAATCCGAAGCACGAGCGGGGAAACGGCGGGTTCGCGCGGGATGCGGAAGAGTCGATCCGGCAGCTAATCGAGCCGCCGAATCGCTCCGTGTAGACCTAGCTTAAGACCACGGATCTACTGTTAAGTAAAAGGGTGATAAGAGGTTCAGGACTTCATTAGTAACCCTTGGAGGGTGCAAGAAGAATGAAATGCTTCAGTACACACTGATCAGAGAGGAACTGCTGAACTGTACGTACAGCGCTGGCCTCAATGTCTCTCAGCAGAGGGGGGAGGTGGACTGGGCCATGTGATCTGTGATGGAGAGGCCACTCCCACTCTCCTGGCAGTAAGGAGCTACAGGCTGCAGCCAGCCAGACATACAATTTGTATAACGACCACGCCTGGCCGCTATGTGTCAGACTTCCTGTATTGTGGGCTGTTATGTTCTGTCAGCGTCATTCTCAGCGCTCCTCACCGATCTTCATCTGGAAGTTGTTGAAGGAATGTTCATTGATGTATTTCATCTGATCCATCAGCCGCATCGCGTAATCCGCCAGCGCCTTGATGTGCGACTTGCCGGCCTTGTCGTAAGTCGTGTCGTTCAGCCCAGAAGCCGCCATGTAAGTGCTTCCGATGGTCTTTATCTTCTCCAGCTGCCGGAAGTCGTCTTCGCTGATAATCTGTGAATTGGGGGTCAGTAGAGGACATTCATTATTTACATACAGCAGAGGTTTAATCCAGTTAAAGCTGCAGATTAGGGATGATGATCAATGAGATGTGAATATTTCCAAGTTTATGCAAATGTATGCAAATTTGTATACAACTATATGCAGCGTGAAAATGGACCAATCAATTTAAACCTGGGTGGGACTAGACTGGTCTGTTTTCAAGCTGCATAAATTTGCATACAAATTTGCATGCATTTGCATAAACTCGTTAATATACGCATCTCATTGATCATCCCTACTGCAGACTACACAGACACACCCCCTCTGATTCAGTCCAGTGGTGTAGGGATCACCATAACAGCCATGGGGCTTGATTCACAAAGCGGTGCTAACTGTTAGCACGCCTGTGAAAACTCCCTTAGCACGTCTAAACAAGCTTTTCGCGCATAAAACTTTACGCGCGCAAAACTTTATGCGCGTAAAACTTTACGCGCGTACTGCACAGAGCACAGGGCGCACCGCGCGAAGTGCCCATTAAAGTCTATGGGACTTAGCGCGCGTAAAACTTTACGCGCGCAAAGTTAGCGCACGATCTGATTGAGAAATCCGGTGCTAACCTACTTAGCACCCTGGTTAGCGCGTCTAAAGACTTTAGACGTGCTAAGTAGGTTAGCACCGCTTTGTGAATCAAGCCCCTAGTGGCTACTATGGGGCCCATAGCCCAAGGGGGTCTGGTGCCAGCGGTAGGCGGTGATAAGCGGAGACCCGCAGCAAGGCCCCTGAGGTGCAGAGCAGCGTAAACCTGCAATCCACCTACTCCAGGCATCCCAGACGGTGCTGGAATCATAGAGAGGGGTGCCTGGAGAAGGTGGAACATCGGTGGAGCCTGGAGAGGTGATTTTACATATATTAGAGGGCTACCTAATACTGGGGGCCCTTCTGGCTACCCATACTGGGGAGGGGCTACATCAGGCTACCTATACTGGAAATGCTAGCTAATACTGTGAGCCACTGTGGCTACCTATACTGGGGCTAACCAATACTGGGGGCCCCTTTGACTACCCATACTGGGGGGCTACCTAATACCCCTCTGGCTACCCATAGTCGGGGAGAGCTACTACAGGCTACGCATACTGAGAATGCTAAAATTGTGAGCTGCTGTGGCTGCCTACACTGGTAGTCTATATTGGGGCTAACCAATACTGGGGACCCTCTGACTACCCATACTGGGGGGCTACCTATTACTGGGTGGTTCATCAAGCCACCTAAAACTGGTGTGTGTGTGTGTGTGTGGGGGGACAAATTTTGCTATGGGTTCCATGGTTTCTAGTTGCACCCCTGCTTCAGTCATCTCTAAGTTCAGGTATAACGTGTTCGTGAAATAAAGACCTCCTCCCCATCCGGATCTCTCAGACTCACCTCATCGAAGTCCGCTATGATCTCGTTGAGAAGTCGCAGACACTCCACCCCCTCGTTGTTGGCCTCCAGCTCCACATAGAACTCCGAGAAGTTACTGATGGAAGCGAACATGACAGCGACGCACTCACAGGACTGGTAATAGAGCTCATCATTGCGTCTCTCGCGCGCCAGGAAGTGAGCGGCCACGTCCTTCGGAAGAATATTGTGCAGGAGACGGCGGTTGTAGGCCTGGAGCTCCTCCATCTCCTCCTTCTCCTCTGTGGCCTGAAATGAGAAGAGCAGAAGGTTTGTGGTGGATCATACCAAGTCTAAGAGCTGCAGGGGGGAGAGGAAGCTGAGTTTCAGGCACCTGTGTATAAACCCCGCCTCCTGCAGGTGGGACTATAGTAATGTAATTCCCCTTTAACACTCAGCATGAGGGGGTTGGATCCCAGACCACTATAGCAGGGCACAGTTAGAGAGTGGTCTGGAAGTTTGCAGGCCAGGGTCACATGTTCAGGATGGGGTACCAGGGGCGCCTCAACCTACAGACCACCCAGGCAGCGGCTTGGAGCGGCTTTAATGGGGAAAGGCGCAATAAATTACAGTCAGTCCAAGGGGAAATAAAAATTCCAGTCCTGAAAGACTGTTGTAAGGGACTGGAGAGAAATAGATTTCCTTCTGTTTTAAAAAGGCAAATTACACCAAGCTTTGCTTTTTTAGTAGGAGGGCATTTTGGTTCCATTTATCCCCCTTATACATTCCTAGTAGCTTGGGTCACCCTGAGCTGCTTGGTTACTCTGCTCTTTTCACAAAGAGCCTTCTGCTAAGTCACTGATAAAGAATCATTCAGAGTTCAGATTTCTAGATACTCCCTAAGAAGAAGGTGTCTGGTTTATAGCTGTTCTCTGCCCCGCCACCCTGAGCCTGACTGACTGACTGACATTTAAGGGTATGTAGAGAAAGTTTTCTACTCTCACAAGTGTTTTAGGAATGCATCTAATAAGGATTCATAGAAAGATTTAAGACAGTCCCTCACTATTCAGTGTACAGAGGTGACAGCGCCCTACCCCCAAATGTTACTGAGTCTGCAGAGCGAGCGAGACAAACAAACAAACAAACAAACAAACAAACAAACAGTAAACTCTGCAGATAGCCCTGTGCTCTGCTAGAATGAATGTCTGGCATGTCTAGATGTCAGGACTATCGCCATGACTAGCTATGGAGCGGTAGGATCATCTGATCCTCTCCTCCTCAGGGACACACAGCTTGCACTTCTCCCTCAATTCACCAGGACAGTGTTTGAAGTGTGTAATGGACACAGTGGGGGTTGCAGGTTTTGTCTTTCATTGTGAGGGAGTGAATAGGAGGGCAGCATCTAAACCTCAAACAATGATAATGCAACTTTCTGAGATATCCCCAAACTGCCACAATAGCTGATATAAAGATGCCGGGGCTGGGGAGAGCTTATCGGTGAGATGGTCTGGATGGGTTGAACTCTTAAGCCTGGTCCACACAGCCAATTATGATTGGCCAATCACTGGCCAATTTCACCACCTCCATGTAGTATGAGGTGTAGTGTGCACAGATTGTGTAGGTAAGAGCTCATACTACATGGAGGTGGTAAGATTGGTCAATGATTAAATGTGTGTACCAGATCTTACCTTTTAGGTGAAGTGGGGGGGGGGGGGGGGGGGGGGAGGGAGATTGGCCATTCACCAGAATAAAGTAACACATATCACCCGCCAACTTCGTCACTAAGAGCTCTTTTCCACCGCCTGTGTTTCAATTGGATTATCACAGTGCTTGCGTTTTGCCGATGGTAGGGAATCGCCGTCCCTGTTTTCCACCAATGCATTTAGATTTTTGACCAATCGCAAACGCTCTGCATACTCAATTTTTGTCTGTTTGCGATTGACCTGTAATTAATTTGCATCCCCCGCTGAAAACCACGCTCATTTTAAACGGAGAAAATCACGTCCAGATCACAGTGGGTTTGCGATTTTTGGTGAAAAAGAGCCCTTATCTCTATGATATCACGGGCGGTTATTCATTGTTTCTGTGCTCTGCAATTACGTTTTTATCATGTTCATACAATTTGTTTGTAATTTTTAATTTTGTAGCAAAATACAATAGAATTACAATCGCACACGATATGTAAAAGAAGCAGAAAGCTGTGCAATTTCTTAGAAGAAAAATACAGAAAATAGAACGCGGACAAACGCAGTCCATTGGCTAACAGTGTAGCTACGCAGGGCGCAATTTAAGCTATGCAGCAAAACGCCTGCAGTACAAATATGGCTGCTGTGTAAGGGCCCTTATCCACTATGAAACACAATCACACTGCAATGCTTTGTATTTCCGCTAACGTGATTGCGCCGTGATTCGATTGCAATCAGTCTATCCGTGTACAGTGCATTTGCGATTTCCGACAGGAGGGAACAAAACTCAACGGGAAAATTAGTTTGAATTGTGGAAAAAAAAAAAGCAGGAAAAATCACGTAGTGGCAACTTGCACTCGTACACTTTGTATAGGAGCGCATACACAGCAAAAAGGCAGCAGGCTGCAAATGCGATTCAAAAAAAGCGAATCACTCTAGTGGAAAACAGCATCACAATTTACATGTCGCGTTGCTGTTCCGATTGGCAAAATGCGAGCAATCCGGTTTCAGGATCAAATTGCAGCGAATGGAAAAGGGCCCTAATGCTACTTCATAATGAACTGATCTGGGTTTGAGTAATAAACTCAACCAATGCCCGTTGTACCCCACAGGGGCGCCTCTAGCCTTCTTGTCACTCCGGGCAAGAAATCCTGTGGCGCCCCCCCCCCCCCCCCCCCCTATAAAAAATAAAACAAAAATCATATACATTATAGAACACTTCACACATGATATAAGCCATCAGAGAGGGATAACTATGAAATGGGGCCCTGGGCAAGATAACACTTTGCCCTCCACTGATGGTCACCTGGCTTATTTAGTTAGATTTGGTGGGAGCCAGCAACCACCAGGCCCCTAAACTCTCTCTAGACCCTAGGCAGCTGCCTAAGTTTGCCTTGTGGATGATCAGCATTGTATGCCATACAGCACATGCTGCCAGTATGCACCTCAAATAAATACAACACCCACACTACAAGTTCCAATGTCAGTCACATTGCAAGATTGGATTATCAAGCAAGACATTCTTCCTTTCAAAATAATTTTTCACAAACATTATGAGATATGCAAATATGTTACCACCTGTTGGGGTAGGACTGGAGTGGGTATATCATGACATTGAAGGGCTGATATGGTAAGGTGGTTTAAGGCACAGTGTACACCGAGCGGTTTTAGCAGCGATCTGCCAACCACATCTGTCTGTAAAAACGCTTGGCTAATGTATTTCAATGGGATGGTGCACACCAGCGGTTTGAGGTTTTTAGCAAACCGCAAACGTGCCTCCTGCTGCACATTTGCGGTTTGAAGAAGCGATTCTGCCTCAATGTAAAGTATAGGAAAAATGCTAACCGCTCTGAAAAAACGCTAGATCAGAGCGGTTTTCCAGGCGTATTTGTTACAGAAGCTGTTCAGTAACAGCTTTTACTGTAACAGTATTTGTAATCTGCTTCACAAAAACGCTTGGCATGTTTAGAAAACATCTCTAAACATGCCTAGAATCGCTCTGAAATCTGCTCCAAAAACCGCTAGCGTTTTGAGGATCTGCTAGCGGTTTTGGTGTGCACTGGGGCTAATGGTTTGATTCATAATCCATTCTGGAGATAAGCACAGTGTGTTTGTAGTGTAAGTGATACAAGAGAAGAGAAGTAGAATGGAGGGAGGAAGGGTAGTAGAGGGTCAGAATTCATGACATGGATGAGCAGATATCTATGAGTAGAATAGAGGCTCAGTGGGTACCACTACTGCATTTTAGTGCTGAGTCCTAGGCTTGAACATTGGCCAGGGCAAAATCTGCATGGAGTTTCTGTCTTCAGACACTTCAGACATTTCCTGCATCCTAAAAAACATACTAATAAGTCAACTGGTTTACCCCAAAACAATCCTATATTGAAAATATTAGACTATAACTGTGGTAGGGATTAGACCGTGAGCTCCTCTGAGGACAGTCAGTGACATGACTATGTACTCTGTAAAGTGCTTCAGGAGATGTCAGTGCTATATAAATAAACAATAATAATATGGTAGGACATTAGACTATGACTATGGTAGGATTAGATTGTGAGCTCCTCTGAGGACAGTCAGTGACATGACTATGTACTCTGTAATGTGCTGCAGAAGATGTCAGTGCTATATAAATACATAATAATAATATGGTAGGACATTACACTATGACTATGGTAGGATTAGATTGTGAGCTCCTCTGAGGACAGTCAGTGACATGACTATGTACTCTGTAATGTGCTGCAGAAGATGTCAGTGCTATATGAATACATAATAATAATATGGTAGGACATTACAGTTTGACTATGGTAGGGATGAAATTGTAAGCTCCAGTGAGCAGTCAGTGACATGACTATGTACTCTGTAAAGTGCTGAAGATGTCAGTGCTACATAAATACACAATAATAGTTCCAAATGCTACTGGCTCCCCTGAAGAGTGCTCAGACTAGTGTACATAATTGTGCACATTGTTCCCCAAGTAGCAGTTGTTTGGTCAGAGAGACAGTAGGAGAGGGAGCATGAGCAGAGGGTGAGGGCAAGCAAAGTTAAGCTCCACACTCACCACAGTGACTGCAACAACACAGGAAGATGGATCCAGCGAGGTGTCCCTCATGACAAGCGTCCAGCGATTCATCTTCCTGCCAGCGGGTATGTGAGATGTCACGTGACATTACAGGACGGGCGCCAACGAGAAGTCAAGCGACCTCAGTACTTTACGGGGTGTCGTCAAGGATCTTAAAGAGCCGATCCTCAGTGACGGTCACTTTTCACCACACAATGCTAAGCGATGTCACGACATCGTGTAAATGACTACTTGTCGCTCAAAAAAAAAAATTGATGGACATCGGGAAAATCGTTGGAAAAATCGTGAGGTGGTACATAGCATTAGAGACAGGGCAAACAGACAGCATTAATTGAAGTACATTATTATGCCAGCTTCAATTATAAGTAGTGATGGATGTAATTACACACATTGCTTACATGTCCATTACCTGGAGTTTCCAGAGGAAGTCAAGGCGGGCGGTGGACTCCACCTGCTGGGCGTGCAGGTATAGCGCCAGCACAAACACTGTAATTATTATTGGCGTGGCGATCTTCAGGGCGACTCTGTGGACGGTGCTGGGGAGACATAAGAACAATATGAAGAGCTGAATGCTTCCAACCTGCTCAGATATCTACATCAGCGGGTCGGATAGGAGATTATCCAGCACTGCAGACTGACTCACGTAGGGTGACCACGCCTTCCAACCATTTCCCAGCTCTCTAAAGTGGGGCATGCAGACATCTAAGCACTACTGAGCATTCTTAATAGAGAACCCACCCTGCTCTGCACACTGCGCACCAGGGACGCTCATCACAGGGCATGCTCAATTGCAAATGTTACACTTTCCAAAGTCGTCTAATGAAGCCCCCCATTTCTTGTACTGAATATTCACTCTTAAATTCCAACACAGTGGAAATAAGCAGCATTCATTCCTCCTCTCCTGATCATGGCCGGATTTCAGGCAAAGCCACTAAGGCCATGGCCTCGGGCACCAGGAAAGCAAGATGCAGGCTGTGGGCAGCAGGATGGTAGTACAGTTAGCCTGATGAACATTCTTCCTGCTACACAGAATTTGCACATAGCGGTGGGCAGCTACCAACAGCCGAATCTGGCACTTGGGGGAAGAAGGGGCAGCAAATGGGCACTTAGTGATCTCTGAGCTGCCTGTCACTTACTGAATGTGCCGCTCGCCAAGAAGCTTACAGTCTAATCCCTGCCATCACTTCACTAACGGTCCTCAGAGGAGCTTATGATGTAATCCCTGCCATCATGTCACTAACTGTCCTCAGAGGAGTTTATGATGTAATCCCTGCCATCATGTCACTAACTGTCCTCAGAGGAGTTTATGATGTAATCCCTGCCATCATGTCACTAACTGTCCTCAGAGGAGTTTATGATGTAATCCCTGCCATCATGTCACTAACTGTCCTCAGAGGAGTTTATGCTGTAATCCCTGCCGTGTTGGAGGGGAAGTTTAGGATGCTGTCGTTCTGGGGGCAGCTGGTGATAGTGGGCCTTGGGTGGTAAAAAGTACAAATCTGGCCCTGCTCCCCGTCTCTCCTGATAAGCATCATTCACTCCCCGTTTCTCCTGATAACCCCCGGCGTCAGCACAGATATCCACATATATAATACGAGAGGAGAAAGTACAGATTCTTACCAGGGCTCTGTTGAGTTGTTGGATTCTCTGAAAGAAGAAAAAACACATTCATAAGAGGAAATTAAAGATTGCTGCACAAATACTGCAAAACCTGCACATAATCTGCCCATTAATGATTCTTAATTCACAAATAATGAAGCTACGGAAATACAGATCATAGCAGCAGGATCTGCATTACATCAACTCATTAATCTGCTGGAGAGAATGGCTGGAGGACAACTGGAAACTCCTACTGGTAGTGATAAATCAGCTGAGTCGATAACAGAGGGGAAAGTGGCTGGAGAATGGGGAAGGGATGTGTGTGGAAGGGGGAGCTGGCCTGGGAAGCAGTGTACAGTAGCAAGAAAAAGTATGTGAACCCTTTGGAATTATATGGATTTCTGCACAAATTGGTCATAAAATGTGATCATCTGAAGGTGGCCATACATTGAATGATTATGGGCAGATTCGACCAAGAGGCAAATTTATCTCTAGTCAAATCTGCCCATACACTACAAGCCGATTCACGTCCGATTCCAGCATGAAATCATCAGGGAATCGGCTGAGCCCGCCGCGTCCGCCCTGCCGCTGCCCCCAAAATGTATAAATGTATGTAGGGTGTGTGTATTTATACATTACCTGTCCTGTAGCAGCTTCCGCACGGTGTCCGTCCATCTCGCCGGGAAGTCGCATACACACTAGCGGTACATAGCGTCTGACGTCAGACATAGACCCGCCGGCGTGTATGCGGAACCCAGCGAGATGGACGGAGACCGCGTGGAGGCTGAGACCGGACAGGTAATGTATAAATGCACTACACTGCATACATTTATACATTGCAGCGGCAGCGGCGGGGGTTTCGTCGTCTCGTCGTTCGTTCGCAATTCGGTTGCCGTAGCGCCGCGCACCCGACCAACCAACTTCGGCCCCAAAATTTTCCAACATGCGCAATCGACTGTGCGGCCAATTTCTGTCCCGAAATTGGTCGCTTTGTTGGTCGGGCATGCACTTGGCAGCACCAATTTTCATCCAATTTGATTATAATAATCGAATTGGATGGTCGATTGGTTGGTCGGCTAATGTATGGGCCCCTTAAGTCACGACAAAATAGACAAGCACAGTCTGCTTCGACTAATACCACACAAAGAATTCAATGTCTCCATGTTTTTATTGAACACACCATGTAAACATTCACAGTGCAGGTGGAAAAGGTATGTGAAGCCCTAGACTAATGACATCTCCAAGAGCTAATTGGAGTGAGGTGTCAGCCAGCTGGAGTCCAATCAGTGAGATGAGATTGGAGGTGTTGGTTTACAGCTATCCTGTCCTATAAAAACACACACCAGTTATGGGTTTGCTTTTCCCAAGAAGCATTGCCTGATGTGAATGATGCCTCGCACAAAAGAGCTCTCAGAAGACCTACGATTAAGAACTGTTGACTTGCATAATAGCTGGAAAGGGTTGTAAAAGTATCTCCAAAAGCCTTGCAGTTCATCAGTCCACAGTAAGACAAATTGTCTATGAATTGAGAAAGTTCTGCACTGCTGCTACTCTACCTAGGAGTGGCCGTCCTGTAAAGATGACTGCAAGAGCACAGTGCAGAATGCTCAATGAGGAATCCTACCGTGTCAGCTAAAGAATTACAAAAGTCTCTGGCATATGTTAGCATCCATGTTAGCAAATCTATGATACCTAAAACATTAAACAAGAATACTCATAAATTATATAATGTAACAGTGTTTCCAGAAGCGATCAGCGATAGCCACAATTATATCCACTGGCCATTGTATATTACCTGTACCGAAAAACAATGCAGAAAGGCTTTATTAATAAGGGGGTGGGTAGAGATGGCAATGGGGGGGCCCTTATGTCCACAAGGGGCCCCTAATGCTCACAACTCTTCCTTTGCCTCCCCCTGGTGACCCTCACGGCCTGGGGGGGCATCTCACAAGGGTGATAAAACCCTTGCAGGTTGCAGTGACTGACAGGAAGGGGGGCGGGAGTAGAGGGGGCAGTGGCAGACAGGATGGGGAGGGGGTAGCGGGGGGGGGGGAGGGGGTGTTGGAGGATAGAGGGAGCAGTAGCAGGGGGGGGGGGGGGAAGTAGGGGGGACAGTGACAGGCGCGGGGGGGAGGCATTCAGGGGGGTAGAGAGGGCAGTGATGGGGGGAATTAGAAGAGACACGACAGTGTAGGGTTCAGGCCCCTTTGTGTCAGTTACACCCCAGTACTGTCGGTTGGTTCTCTGTTCCCCCGTTCAGCCCCGGTTTCTGTACTCACATCTCATTGGCTGCCACCAGCAGGTCGGCGTTATCGAAGAGCACCACCTGCGGGATCTCCACGATGAGAACGTAGACAAACTCCATGACGAACATGAGGATGAGTTTCCCGATACTGCTGATCTGCAGGAACACGGAGCAGGCCAGGAGGCTGAGGAGGATGCAGGACGTGAAGTACTGGAAGGGAAAACAGAGGATCACAATGACACAAAATCCTGATTTACAATTTGTGCAGCCAGATTCAAACAGAAACGTTATAAAAACATAAACTGTACACAATGGAGTACCAGCAGCAATCCTAACAACCAAGTCTAGTTACTGTAGATTTCCTGTGTCCCTTAAAGCACACCTGAAGTGAGAGGGACATGGAGGCTGCCATATTTCATTTCCTTATAAACAATGCAGATTTCCTGGCTGTCCTGCTGATCCTCTGCCTCTAATACTTATAACCACAGCCCCTGAACAAGCATGCAGCAGATCAGGAGCTCTGACTGAAGTGTGACTGTATTAGCTGCATGCTTGCTTCAGGTGTGTGATTCAGACACTACTGCAGCCAAATAGATCAGCAGGGCTGCCAGGCAACTGGTATTGTTTAACAGGAAATAAATATGGCAGCCTCCATATACCTCTCACTTCAGGTGTGTTTTATCGTTATCATTCTGACATTTTCCCATATTAAATGCTTTATATACGTTCTTAAAGGAAACCCGAGGTGACATGATGAGATAGACATGTGTATGTGCAGTGCCTAGCACACAAATAACTAGGCTATGTTCCTTTTTTTCTTTCTCTGCCTGAAAGAGTTAAATATCAGGTATGTAAGTGGCTGACTCAGTCCTGACAGGAAGTGACTACAGTGTGACCCTCACTGATAAGAAATTGCAACTATAAAACACTTTCTTGCTTTCAGAAGCCATTTTCGGCTAGGAAAGTTTTTATAGTTGCAATTTCTTATCAGTGAGGGTCACACTGTAGTCACTTCCTGTCAGGACTGAGTCAGCCACTTACATACCCGATATTTAACTCTTTCAGGCAGAGAAAGAAAAAAAGGAACACAGCATAATTATTTGTGTGCTTGGCACTGTACATACCCATGTCTATCTCAGCATGTCACATGTCACTTCGGGTGTCCTTTAATTATTCCAATACAGTATAAGCTTTTTAGTCATCGTCTTAGCTATAGTATATTTGGTCTTCATTCCTGTTATTTTCATGGACCCTCAGCTTACGCAAGACTTTAACAGCAGTATTGAGTTTGAATTTCACAAAATAATAATTACCCACTGAAGTTTTTTATTACAAAGCAAAATTGTAATGTGACATTTTTGCCAAATTCATAATGAATTTTGCGCATAACCGTAACTACTTTCCATACGTTTACGATTACGCGTAAGTACGTAAAAGTGCAACATTTGATTCTACAAATACAAGTAAAATAAATAAATAAATAACGCGACTTTACAAAGAGAGAAGGTAACATTCAGCACTTTTTGCAAATTCACGTCGCTTTGAAATGGATCAGTTACATACAACAGCAGAACTGCTCTGGAAGATGGGCACACCCCTCATAGCACAGGGGAGGTCCTTGCTGGAGAGGGAGGAGTCAGATACCATTGGTCATTTGTTAGTCACATGGTGTCCTACCTCTGGGAAGTTGCAGTTTGGGGTGGAGTCTCCACAGAATCCGCTCTCAGTGGCCAGGCTGTAGTTAAGGGTGGAGTCATGGAGCCAGCAGGGGGTGATGTTTTGGGTGGCGATGCCGTACTCTGCAGCCAGGCAGTGCTTCAAACTCCTCCGGCTGCACATGAACTGAGCGAGGAGAAGAAACCAGATATCAGCGCTGAGGCCTTATATAAAACTGCGACATTTCTCATTCATTGCAAATTTACATTCTGCAGAAATATGGATACCATCACCCCAATACAGTCACTAGTTTCCAAATACCACCCCAACCTCATCCTCTGCTACTAACCTCCTCTAGAATCAACTCCTCACATATACAGGATATCTCACGTGCCTCACCCCTCCTCTGGAATTCTGTTCCAAAACACATCTGTCACTCTCCAACACTTAGAACCTTTAAGTTACCCTCAAAAGTCATTTCAGGCCAGAGTATAACCTGACCTAAATCATTCACCTTCTAAGCAGAATGTGACACGGGATGTGTCACCTGACCTCTCGTCTCTTTCCTATACTAAGGGCAGAGAACTCCCTTGTTGTGTTTCTTGTAATCGCTTCATATTTTGTTAGATGTGGTCTGTATTAAGGTGCCCAGAAACGTTACAATATTTTCCTCGGATGTGATTATCCAAACAGGTTTGCGGGATCATAAGAAATCGGAAGGTAATTATCGATTGTTCCCATAAACAGATCGACGATCACAAAGTCTAACATTCAGATCGACAGAATTCTGTATTCCAATCAACCACAGAATTATTTCCCATCGAGTTTCTCCAACTACTGCATGGTGTTCTGTACAATTGCATCGCAAAAAATCTGATTGAATCTGAGAAAAATATTGTATCGTTAATGGGCACATTTAGTCATATCCGTATTATATGTTCATGTTTGCTGTATAAACCAATGAGGCCCGTTCACACGTACCAGAATTCACATTGGCGTTATGTGGAATTGCGATTTCAAGTTCATTGTATTTAAATGACAACGCATTTTGACCTGCATATATCCCTTTTTTTTCATGCGATTTAAATCACGCGGTAGCATTGCTCTTTTCCGTGTGCGATCCGCAAATTGCATGTTTTGCAAATCAAACGAAATGCAGAAAAATCAGTTTAATGGTGGCCATACATGGTACAATTTTTTCATACAATCTTACCATTTCTATGTAATATAAGGGAACTGCCTGAATTATCCTTTCAGTATATTCGCTTAAAGTGAACCTCCGGACTAAAAATCTACTCAGCAGAACTGAAAAGGCTTGGTGTTTCTTTAACAGTTTCACAGCATCAGAACTTTGTTTTTCTTACCAAAGCATCATTTTTAGCTGCATTTTTAGCTAAGCTCCACCCATCAAAGAAAAAAAGCCCAGGCTTTTTTCCCCTGATGTTGTGCAGAGCATGATGGGATTTCCTATGTGGTTATTCACGTTGCATAGCAACTTGGGAGAGGTGCTCAGCACACAGGACAGTTGGAACTGTGTCTCATGCTCCCTGTCACCTCCTTTCAACTAAAAAGATGGCTGCCCCCATGAAATCAACCATTTGCCTGTTCTTTTAAAACAGGGTGGGTAAGAGATTATATTGCCTTTCTATTTTAATTAACATAACTACAGTATGTTTGTTTAGGCTGGAGTTCCTCTTTAATTTATCCTTATACTACATAGAAATGGTAAGATTGTATGAAAAAAATTGTACCATGTATGGCCAGCATTATGCAAATAATAAAAAAAAAAACATTCAGTTTTGAAGCTACCTACATGAGTATGTAAATTAATTTCATTGGTGTGCATGAAAAATCGCAACGCATAAAAAAAATGCATAGAGTGTACAAAAATATTGTAAAACCACAGAAAAATCAAAGGACAAAACTCGCAAAAAATAGAACACTATATGCGAAACAGCAAAAAATTGCATGTGGGATTTACATGCATATGAGTGAACCCTGCCTGATAATAACTGACATGAGTAGACAGTAGTCCTTGGGGGAGGGCTGCCCCTCCCCCTCCCCGCATGGCACCCCTCTGATGACACACGGCTATCTAGGATGACATTACCATGTTGACGAACGAAGACAGAAAGACCAGGATGATGATGAACACGCCCACCGCGCTGCTGTTGATCCGGGATTGGACGATCTTCTTAGACAAAGTCTGCAGCGGAGCCGGAAAGAGCTGGCGGGAATCAGAGCAGAGAGGCATTAGAATTCAGCCAGATGTCTGGCATCCTGGGCTAAAGAGCTGACAATCTAATCAATATGAAAGATCTGTACACACGCTAAATAGAAATCTGCGCCCACAAATTAATAACGTCTCTCAAATGACGTTACCCGACAGAAAGAAACAACAAATAGTTTTATTGACATTGGTCACACATGTGCAAGAGGAGGTAACATCTTACATGACATGCGTGCACGCTCAGAAAAAAAAGTGAAGATATCAACGACACAATATCTGCCCAATAGTCATCTGAGCTAATCCACCAATTGGATTGGGCAGAATATCTTATGTCGTTCGATCGTTGTTGAGCTACATTTTTTACGATTGTCATACGAAATGGAAAAATATGTTTGTCAGACTTTTCAAACAATTTTTATCTAGTGTGTGTAGAAGACTAATGGTGACCACACACATTACAATTTTTTTTATTTTTTTTAAATTCAACCATTTCAATACTTTTTTTCAAATTAAAATTTAGACTCTTCTAACCAATGTACCACACACATATGTTCAATTTTGACACAATCACAACAAAATTGATATAAAGAGTTTGTCCAGTTTCTCCCACGTACATAACATTGATCATGTGTGCTAAATGCCCCAATGTTCTGTACGTGGGAGAAACTGGATAAACTCTGCGTAAACGTATGAATGGACACAGGCACACTATTAACAATACCGAATCTGAACGCCCTGTTGCTACACACTCTGATCTCAGAGATTACGAAGTACTTTCTAGACATGGTTAATGAGATGCAAATTTTATGCAAATCGCATGCATCAGCCAGAGAGTGCAATCCCTTGAAAAATTAGCTTTCAAACATGCTTCCACTGCTTCTCAAGTCTTCCCATTCCTTCTCTCTATTTGTCAGTTATCCTTCTGCACTCCTTATCATCCCTGTGCTGATCTTATCTGCGCTTCAGAACCCTTTCTTAAAGGGGAACTGAAGAGAGAGGTATATGGAGGCTGTCATGTTTATTTCCTTTTAATCAATACTAGTTGCCTGGCAGCCCTGCTGGTCTTTTTCTCTGCAGTAGTATCTGATTAAAACCAGAAACAAGATGCAGCTAGTCTCGTCAGATCAGACTTATAAGTCTGAACCACTGAAACACCTGATCTGCTGCATGCTTGTTCAGGGGCTATGGCTAATAGTATTAGAGGCAGAGGATCAGCAGGGCTGCCAGGCAACTGGTATTGTCTAAAAGGAAATAAACATGACAGCCTCCATATACCTCTCTCTTCAGTTCCCCTTTAAGCTGTGCACCCGCATTGCGACTTTACTGACGATTTTCCAGACAAGTGGCGATTTTTTGAGCGACGACTGGTTGTTTCAAGTGATCTCGTGACATGGGTACAAGTGCACGATCATGCAAGCGTTGCTTAGCGTCGTGCGTCCATAACGACCTTCATGGCGGATCGGATCTTTAAGATCCCCGACAACTCAGTGCAAAGTACTGCAATCGCTTGAATTCCCATTCACACCTGTCGTGCAACGTCGTGAGCAGGAAGAGGTGTTGCTTAACGACTGTCGTCAAGGGACATTGCTGGACCCGTCAGCTGGTGAGTACGTAGCTTTAAACCTGGTACACACGTCCAGTTTTGGTTGGCCAATCTTACCACTTCCATGTAGTACAGGAGCACATTTACAAATCTTGTTCATAGAACGTAGAATTTAACATTTCTTGGCCCTCGTGGTACATGGAGGTGGTAAAAATGGCCAATCTTTGGCTAATAAAAATTGGATGTGTGTACCAGGCTTTAGAGCAGACAATGGCAGTAACATGCCAGTATCTTAAAACAAAGCTAAAATCAGTGATGCCAGTATGCAGGGTTATTATCAGAGCCTGATTTGGAATCACACAGATGAGTAATGTAACTTTATAAGCGAGGAAATGATGCCGCCGTTATCTCTGCCCCTCCCCCCTCGCTCTGCGGTCATCGGATTCGCCCTCATCAGAGCGCGGCCATTATTGTGCGCTTCCCGCTGTGCGCTGCCAGCTTATTGGATCATTAATCTCTATTTTCCTCCCAGAGAGCCGCCGTCCTCATCGCTCACCTCCAGACAGGGCAATATAGACGCGGCCCCGGAGAAATATCATCCAATCGCCCGGAAGATAAATCTGACACACGTAACGAGGGGATTAAACCGCTCAGAGCCGGATTCAGATGAGGGAGACCCCCGATCTGCAGCTGAAAGGGGCATACAAGTTACAGGCAGCCAATGAGAGGGTAATAACTCTCGTTCGTGTGCAGATTGTGTGCGGCTAAAGCTGGCTACACACGAGAGATAATAGTCTTCGGAGATCGATGGATCAATCTGCCGCATTGGTTTGTCAGGAAGGATTGAACGACAGATCTTTCTAGCGATGCTGAACGCATGCAAACTGTCAGATCATGTAAAAGACCCGAGAAATGCTTCTGTTCTCCATTGACTTCCTTTGTCACGCATGCGCTGTGCACACAAGAAGTAGAGCTATGTACACATATGCAATAATAGTCTGCTGAAACAGCCGATAACCATTTCACCCGACAATCGTTATGTGTGTACAGCAGCCACTGATCCATCCTGCTAAGGCGCCAGGAATCCTTCATTATCTGTTGTGCTAGAACCCTAATGACCCCCGACGCCCGAGCAGGACTGTTCACAATGTTGTTTTTGCTCCCCCACCCATGGGAATTCACTCCATGTCTTGTACCAATCGTTGTCCCTCCTCCCGCCTCGATGGCGACCGTACACGTCACTAGCCTACAGCGCTGCCGGGCCCTGAACTGTCACCCAGCGGATTGTTTCCCAACAATTATCTTAAAGGATACCCGAACTGACATGTGACATTATGAGATAGAATAACTAGGCTGTGTTCCTTTTTTTCTTCCTCTGCCTGAAAGAGTTAAATATCAGGTATGTAAGTGGCTGACTCAGTCCTGACTCAGACAGGAAGTGACTACAGTGTGACCCTCACTGATAAGAAATTCCAACTATAAAACACGTTCCTAGCAGAAAATGGCTTCTGAGAGCAAGAAATAGATAAAAAAAGTGGAATTTCTTATCAGTGAGGGTCACACTGTAGTCACTTCCTGTCTGAGTCAGGACTGAGTCAGCCACTTATATACCTAATATTTAACTCTTTTTAGGCAGAGAAAGAAAAAAAAGGAACACAGCCTAGTTATTTATGTGCTAAGCACTGTACATACCCATGTCTAACTCATCATGTCACATGTAAGTTCGGGTATCCTTTAAGTGTGTACTTAGCTTATGAAATATCTGGCGATCTCACACACGCCTTGTTAACCCAAAGCCCAGTGCAGCCAAACGATTGCGTGGCAGGGAGCAGATATATTTACTTGCTCCGGACACAGGGCTGCCACCTCATCCCTTTAAAGAGAAACCGTAACCAAGTATTGAACTGCATCCCAATCATTATCTTTTCCTTTTCTCAAACAGATCATCAGGGGGCGCTGTATGACTGATATTGTGATGAAACCCCTCCCACAGTGTGATGTCAGGACCATGGTGCTGACATCACACTGTGGGAGCTTTGTTGCATTGTGGGAAATAACAGCTGTTTACAGCTGGGTCCAACTGCCAAAAAAGCAAGCAGCATCTCCTTCCACTGCCAGCACCTGCCAGCAGTAAAAATGTCACCATGTGATAAATGTCAGAAAGTAAATCAGGGAGAGGAAAGATTTTACAAAGAGAAAACACTGACTAAATCATTTATACATAATTCTTGTTAAAATGAAGTACTTTTTTTATTACATTATTTTCACTGGAGTTCCTCTTTAAATACCGACACATATGAATTATACAGGTTCTGGGGCTACTCACACATAATCAGTGCCTTAACTGCATCTAACTAACCACAAGGCATGTATAATTTATATGAGCCTGTATTTAATGGGATGAGGTGGCAGCCCTATGACAGCTTCTCCTCTTCCTCCACCGGCGGCTCTGAACTTCCAGCAGGTTCTCTGGGTCCCGATCACATCTGATCACATGATATGACATGTGATCGGGATCCAGGAGTCCGAGTCAGTGTACAGTGCCACCTGGTGGTGGAAGGGGGAATGGAAGGGGTGATGGAAGTGATAGTAGAGAGTCTTCCATTACCGGTCTTCCACCACCGGGTGGCAATGTAACGCTGACATGGTCTACTGGCTCATATCATGTGATTGGAACCAATAAGACATGTCGGGAGCACATTGCCGCCGTGGTGGAGGAAGAAGGCGATCCAGCCGTCCGGACAGGTATGTATGAGAGGGACAGGTATCCCGGCTACCACATACCCTGCTAGCCTGCCAGGCCGGGGGAGGCACACTTACCCAGCGGCAGGAAAAATTGCAGCTAAATAAAGTTTCACATTATTTGGCTGCTAAAGGGTTAAACAATCAGAACAGATCCGCTGGGATGTATTTGAAAGATTGAGAGACAAATATCTTTCTTCGCTGTCTTTGGAGGTCTTTTGTAAACTTTTTTACAAAGATTATTTGCCGATCAGTCATAAATCTTTAGAAATGGGCCAATCGAAATGGACAGTGCATGCAATCGTCCCATTTGTAAGCTGAATGCAATCTGCATTAAAGCTGGAGGTAACAGTATCTCATACAGCATCTGTAGTGTGAGCAGCCAATCACAGCCTGGGCTTAACCCTTTCGGGACCAGAGGGCTATTGTGCCCTGGGATTGTTGTGATTGGCTCACAGTAATCACAGGTTCTGGAACCAATCAAAACTGGCTCCTGAACAAGATGCAGAAGCTCTTTTGTCACTGAGACGGCAGAGCGGGCGGGTGCAGTGACGGAACAGCGGCGAGAACAGCGTGAGTGTGCGGTGGCGAATCTACGTCCGGTCAGAGCCACCAGCAGGACGTACATTCCAACTACATCAGTACGGAAGTGTTTAATGAACCACTCCGAGATCAATGTATCAATATCAATATATCCTACCTTTATACAGGAGTAGATGATGGACACACTGGACACGATCAGGAGGACAAGAAAACACGCCAGATAGAATCCCAGCATAAATGTGGAGCTGTAATGTGTCAAAACAAAACATTAAAGTGAACCTCCGGACTAAAAATCTACTCAGCAGAACTGAAAAGGCTTGGTGTTTCTTTAACAGTTTCACAGCATCAGAACTTTGTTTTTCTTACCAAAGCATCATTTTTTAGCTGCATTTTTAGCTAAGCTCCACCCATCAAAGAAAAAAAGCCCAGGCTTTTTTCCCCTGATGCTGTGCAGAGCATGATGGGATTTCCTATGTTGTTATTCACGTTGCCTAGCAACTGGGAGAGGTGCTCAGGACACAGGACAGTTGGAACTGTGTCTCATGCTCCCTGTCACTTCCTTTCAACCAAAAAGATGGCTGCCCTCATTAAATCAAACATTTGCCTGTTCTTTTAAAACAGGGTGGGTAAGAGATTATATTACTTATCGATTTTAATTAACATAACTAATGTAACTTAATGACAGTATGTTTGTTTAGGCTGAAGTTCCTCTTTAATCACAGCAGGTGAAATGTGCCAAGTGAGGAGATTAGAGTGCAAGCTCCTCAGGTGCCGAGACTGATGGGAATGGATCAGTGATCTCTGTACAGCGCTGTGGAATATGTCAGAGCTATATAAATGTATAATAATAATAGTGTGTGACTGAGGTGAGGGCATTAGAGTGTAAGCTCCTCTGGTGCAGAGACTGATAGGAATGGATCAGTGATCTCTGTACAGCGCTGTGGAATATGTCAGAGCTATATAAATGTATAATAATAATAGTGTGTGACTGAGGTGAGGGCATTAGAGTGTAAGCTCCTCTGGTGCAGAGACTGATAGGAATGGATCAGTGATCTCTGTACAGCGCTGTGGAATATGTCAGAGCTATATAAATGTATAATAATAATAGTGTGTGACTGAGGTGAGGGCATTAGAGTGTAAGCTCCTCTGGTGCAGAGACTGATGGGAATGGATCAGTGATCTCTGTACAGCGCTGTGGTATATGTCAGAGCTATATAAATGTATAATAATAATAATAGTGTGTGACTGTGGTGAGGACATTAGAGTGTAAGCTCCTCTGGTGCAGAGACTGATGGGAATGGATCAGTGACCTCTGTACAGCGCTGTGGAATAGGTCAGAGCTATATAAATGTATAATAATAATAGTGTGTGACTGAGGTGAGGGCATTAGAGTGTAAGCTCCTCTGGTGCAGAGACTGATGGGAATGGGTCAGTGATCTCTGTACAGCGCTGTGGAATATGTCAGAGCTATATAAATGTATAATAATAATAGTGTGTGACTGTGGTGAGGACATTAGAGTGTAAGCTCCTCTGGTGCAGAGACTGATAGGAATGGATCAGTGATCTCTGTACAGCGCTGTGGAATATGTCAGAGCTATATAATGTATAATAATAATAGTGTGTGACTGTGGGGAGGACATTAGAGTGTAAGCTCCTCTGGTGCAGAGACTGATGGGAATGGATCAGTGATCTCTGTACAGCGCTGTGGAATATGTCAGAGCTATATAAATGTATAATAATAATAATAATAGTGTGTGACTGTGGTGAGGACATTAGAGTGTAAGCTCCTCTGGTGCAGAGACTGATGGGAATGGGTCAGTGATCTCTGTACAGCGCTGTGGAATATGTCAGAGCTATATAATGTATAATAATAATAGTGTGTGACTGTGGTGAGGACATTAGAGTGTAAGCTCCTCTGGTGCAGAGACTGATGGGAATGGATCAGTGATCTCTGTACAGCGCTGTGGAATATGTCAGAGCTATATAAATGTATAATAATAATAATAGTGTGTGACTGTGGTGAGGACATTAGAGTGTAAGCTCCTCTGGTGCAGAGGCTGATGGGAATGGATCAGTGATCTCTGTACAGCACTGTGTAATATGTCAGAGCTATATAAATGTATAATAATAATAGTGTGTGACTGTGGTGAGGACATTAGAGTGTAAGCCTCTCTGGTGCAGAGACTGATGGGAATGGATCAGTGATCTCTGTACAGCGCTGTGGCATATGTCAGAGCTATATAAATGTATAATAATAGTGTGTGACTGTGGTGAGGACATTAGAGTGTAAGCTCCTCTGGTGCAGAGACTGATGGGAATGAATCAGTGATCTCTGTACAGCGCTGTGGCATATGCCAGAGCTATATAAATGTATAATAATAATAGTGTGTGGCTGTGGTGAGGACATTAGAGTGTAAGCTCCTCTGGTACAGAGACTGATGGGAATGGATCAGTGATCTCTGTACAGCGCTGTGGCATATGTCAGAGCTATATAATGTATAATAATAGTGTGTGACTGTGGTGAGGACCTTAGAGTGTAAGCTCCTCTGGTGCAGAGACTGATAGGAATGGATCAGTGATCTCTGTACAGCGCTGTGGTATATGTCAGAGCTATATAATGTATAATAATAATAGTGTGTGACTGTGGTGAGGACATTAGAGTGTAAGCTCCTCTGGTGCAGAGACTGATGGGAATGGATCAGTGATCTCTGTACAGCGCTGTGGAGTATGTCAGAGCTATATAAATGTATAATAATAGTGTGTGACTGTGGTGAGGGCATTAGAGTGTAAGCTCCTCTGGTGCAGAGACTGATGGGAATGGATCAGTGATCTCTGTACAGCGCTGTGGTATATGTCAGAGCTATATACATGTATAATAATAATAGTGTGTGACTGTGGTGAGGACATTAGAGTGTAAGCTCCTCTGGTGCAGAAACTGATAGGAATGGATCAGTGATCTCTGTACAGCGCTGTGGTATATGTCAGAGCTATATAATGTATAATAATAATAGTGTGTGACTGTGGTGAGGACATTAGAGTGTAAGCTCCTCTGGTGCAGAGACTGATGAGAATGGATCAGTGATCTCTGTACAGCGCTGTGGAATATGCCAGAGCTATATAAATGTATAATAATAATAGTGTGCGACTGTGGTGAGGACATTAGAGTGTAAGCTCCTCTGGTGCAGAGACTGATGGGAATGGATCAGTGATCTCTGTACAGCGCTGTGGAATATGTCAGAGCTATATAAATGTATAATAATAATAATAGTGTGTGACTGTGGTGAGGAGATTAGAGTGTAAGCTCCTCAGGTGCAGAGACTGATGGGAATGGATCAGTGATCTCTGTACAGCGCTGTGGAATATGTCAGAGCTATATAAATGTATAATAATAATAATAGTGTGTGACTGTGGGGAGGACATTAGAGTGTAAGCTCCTGTGGCGCAGAGACTGATGGGAATGGATCAGTGACCTCTGTACAGCGCTGTGGAATATGTCAGAGCTATATAAATGTATAATAATAATAATAGTGTGTGACTGTGGTGAGGACATTAGAGTGTAAGCTCCTCTGGTGCAGAGACTGATGGGAATGGATCAGTGATCTCTGTACAGCGCTGTGGTATATGTCAGAGCTATATAAATGTATAATAATAATAGTGTGTGGCTGTGGTGAGGACATTAGAGTGTAAGCTCCTCTGGTGCAGAGACTGATGGGAATGGATCAGTGATCTCTGTACAGCGCTGTGGTATATGTCGGCTATATAAATGTATAATAATAATAGTGTGTGGCTGTGGTGAGGACATTAGAGTGTAAGCTCCTCTGGTACAGAGACTGATGGGAATGGATCAGTGATCTCTGTACAGCGCTGTGGCATATGTCAGAGCTATATAAATGTATAATAATAATAGCGTGTGACTGTGGTGAGGACATTAGAGTGTAAGCTCCTCTGGTGCAGAGACGGGTGGGAATGGATCAGTGATCTCTGTACAGCACTGTGGTATATGTCAGAGCTATATAAATGTATAATAATAATAATAGTGTGTGACTGTGGTGAGCACATTAGAGTGTAAGCTCCTCTGGTGAGATACTCACTGCGGCACAATGGTGATCTGTACAAAGCAGACAAATAGGAAGACGATAAATGCAGAAGCCACGTAAGCCCCAAACCGGTCGTCCACTTGCTTGGAATACTGCCGGGAGACACAGAGAGATAAATTGCAAGCTTCAGTGTCTAGCAGGAATCTACAGCTCTGATAAACACAACAGTTGTGCCGAGTTTTCCCAGCTTATCTACAAAACTTTTATAGACTCAAAAAATACTATGAAAAAAAATAACGTGATGTCATAGAGAAGGTTATTTGGGAAAAAACGTATTCCGGGCAGAAAAGAATTATCGAGCTAAGACGACAAATCTGCGGTCTAACAGACAGAGAATACGTCTGTGAGCTCTCATACCACCTGCAACTACAGAGATTGTACAATCTGGATTGGATGGTATATGGGCAGCACTGTAATACAAATTTAGAAGAAAGATTCTCCTATTTGTTTGTTGTTCGTTCCAAATACCCAATAAGAAGAGTTCACCAGCTCACATTTATTATAAATCTTGTCCGATTCACTATTTTACGAAAATGCAGAAAGTATTACAGCAATCATGCATTTTATTATTATTATTTAGTATTTATATAGCGCCGACATATTACGCAGCGCTGTACAATGTATATATATATCTTGTCACTAACTGTCCCTCAAAGGAGCTCACAATCTAATCCCTACCATTGCCATATGTCTATATTATGTAGTGTAAGTACTGTAGTCTAGGGCCAATTTTAGGGGGAGCCAATTAACTTATCCATATGTTTTAGGGATGTGGGAGGAAACCGGAGTGCCCGGAGGAAACCCACGCAGACACGGAGAGAACATACAAACTCTTTGCAGATAGTGCCCTGGCTGGGATTCGAACCAGGGACCCAGCGCTGCAAGGCGAGAGAGCTAACCACTACGCCACCGTGCTGCCCTACGCATTTATCTCCTATGACGTGCAATTCTACGTTTGCGATTTTTCATGGTTTTAAACTCGGACGGCAGCTGTTCATTGTTTCATGTGCGGTCAGCGAGTTGGTGACGATGCAAAAAATAAAAAATAAACTGCGCTTTGGACAAAAAAAATCTTATTGGTTTAATCGCTATCCATGAAGAATTCACATTGCAATTTTTTAGCATTTAGAAATTGCAAAATTTCACACAAAATTTAGCAAAATAGAAAAGACAAAAAAGTGCAAATGCAGAAACGTGTATGCGAAAAATTGCTTGGTATTCTTTGGCTAAATTCTGCCAGTTTAGGTTTGGGAAATAGAAACGCCTTGAATGCTCAGCAGAGGGCGCCATCTGCCTGCTTATCTGAACGCTCCTAGGATAAACTCACCGACACCCACCCCATACACAGGTCATTTATCATTGGCAACCTCTACTATCACTTTGATCAAATCTGTCACTGATGTACTGACTTCTGCAATTTTGATTAATAATGCACTGACTGATTTTCATTGGAACAGTTTAGAGATGCTTAGTGTGATTTTCCTGCACAGGCTGTCTACCTGTGGGGTTGATGCGGCTCTGTAACATGTATAAGCTATAGGCTTGCTATACACCAGCGGCTCTGTAACATGTATAAGCTATAGGCTTGCTATACACCAGTGGCTCTGTAACATGTATAAGCTATAGGCTTGCTATACACCAGTGGCTCTGTAACATGTATAAGCTATAGGCTTGCTATACACCAGCGGCTCTGTAACATGTATAAGCTATAGGCTTGCTATACACCAGCGGCTCTGTAACATGTATAAGCTATAGGCTTGCTATACACCAGTGGCTCTGTAACATGTATAAGCTATAGGCTTGCTATACACCAGCGGCTCTGTAACATGTATAAGCTATAGGCTTGCTATACACCAGCGGCTCTGTAACATGTATAAGCTATAAGCTTGCTATACACCAGTGGCTCTGTAACATGTGTAAGCTATAGGCTTGCTATACACCAGCGGCTCTGTAACATGTATAAGCTATAGGCTCGCTATACACCAGCGGCTCTGTAACATGTATAAGCTATAGGCTTGCTATACACCAGCGGCTCTGTAACATGTATAAGCTATAGGCTTGCTATACACCAGCGGCTCTGTAACATGTATAAGCTATAGGCTTGCTATACACCAGTGGCTCTGTAACATGTATAAGCTATAGGCTTGCTATACACCAGCGGCTCTGTAACATGTGTAAGCTATAGGCTTGCTATACACCAGTGGCTCTGTAACATGTATAAGCTATAGGCTTGCTATACACCAGCGGCTCTGTAACATGTGTAAGCTATAGGCTTGCTATACACCAGCGGCTCTGTAACATGTATAAGCTATAGGCTTGCTATACACCAGCGGCTCTGTAACATGTATAAGCTATAGGCTTGCTATACACCAGCGGCTCTGTAACATGTATAAGCTATAGGCTTGCTATACACCAGCGGCTCTGTAACATGTATAAACTATAGGCTTGCTATACACCAGCGGCTCTGTAACATGTATAAGCTATAGGCTTGCTATACACCAGCGGCTCTGTAACATGTATAAGCTATAGGCTTGCTATACACCAGCGGCTCTGTAACATGTATAAGCTATAGGCTTGCTATACACCAGCGGCTCTGTAACATGTATAAGCTACAGGCTTGCTATACACCAGCGGCTCTGTAACATGTATAAGCTATAGGCTTGCTATACACCAGCGGCTCTGTAACATGTATAAGCTATAGGCTTGCTATACACCAGCGGCTCTGTAACATGTATAAGCTATAGGCTTGCTTTACACCAGCGGCTCTGTAACATGTATAAGCTATAGGCTTGCTATACACCAGCGGCTCTGTAACATGTATAAGCTATAGGCTTGCTATACACCAGCGGCTCTGTAACATGTATAAGCTATAGGCTTGCTATACACCAGCGGTTCTGGATGCTAGCCTGGCTTACAGGGGCATAAAGAGATAATTTGCATATTCAGCAGTGGTGCATTGTGGGTAACCACAAATGTTCACTTAAATCTGAATTATCGCAAATACATTATGTGCAAGAGGAACTGTCGCGGAAATCTTAAAATTTAAAACACATACAAATAAGGAGCATGTTTCTCCCAGAGTAAAATGAGCCATAAATTACTTTTCTCCTATGTTGCTGTCACTTACCGTAGGTAGTAGAAATCTGACATTACCGACAGGTTTTGGACTAGTCCATCTCTTCATGGGGGATTCTCAGCATGGATTCCTGGATAGTGCTAATGTAGTATGAACTAATTCCCGCAGGGCGAGTGCTTTGCTGTATTGGTTTTTGACCCTGCATATTTTGGCATGCGAAAGTAAATGCATATTTGCGTGAGCAATGCCTCATGATAAGCCAATTAGGGCAAATTTGCAAAGCCAGATTTGTTAGGGTTAAACCTGGTGCTTGATGCGCGCATACATTTTCTTGTGGAAAGCATTCTTTATAAAGACATTCCCTGAAAAGGATTTCTACAATGATGCTGGGCAGCCTCCCTGCTCACCGTACACTTTTTTGGCAGTTGGACAGAGCAACTGCCATTCACTAAGTGTTTTTGAAAATAAGGAAATCCCTGTGAACCCCCCCGTGAGGAGATGGGCTAGTCCAAAACCTGTCGGTTCTATCAGATTTCTACTACCAACTGTAAGTGACAGCTACATAGGAGAGAAGTCATTTATGGCTCATTTTTTACTCTGGAAGAAATGTACTTCTTTATTGTATGCTTGCATATATTGTACATTTGAAGATTTTCGCGACAGAGGTCTTTTAAGTTGTACCAGAGCTAAAGAAAAGAAAAAGTGTTATACATACCTGGGGGTTCCTCCAGCCCCATACGCACGGATCTCTCCCACACCGCCGTCCACCGCTGCCCACAGCTCCGGTACCGCGCCCCGCACTTCAGCCAGCCTACGCAGGAGAAGTGCGCCCTCCACGTATCTCTCCAGACGCGGCTGCTGGAGGGATACGCAAAAAGCGCACTTCTCTTACGTCAGACTGGCTGCGACTGACAGAAATGACAGGACCCGATACCGGAGCTGCAGGCAGCGGAGGGCGGCGGTGTGGGAGAGATCCGTGCGGAGGGGGCTGGAGGAAGCCCCAGGTATGTATAAAACGTTTTCTTTATCTCAGCTCTGATTTGTGACTGTGCATGGCAGGGATTGATGTGGCTTTATGGACAGTTTAAGGACGGATAGTGTAATACAAAGTTAGTGTTAATAAAGCTTTAACTGATACGCCTGGGGCTAATGGGCTGCCGGCTATTGGGCGCCAAAGAAGAAATTAGGGCGCACGATAAATAGCGGCCGCCGGGCCCGTCCAACCGAAATGTTTCATTTTGAGAATCAGTGGTTTCGATAAATATCGCTTTGAAATTTGTTTTAAGAATTATAATATAGTAAATTATCATTCTGAAATGTATTATCTTAGGAATGGAAGGGGGATTTTATGGTAAGGCGTCAGGAAGGGGGAGTCTTAAGCACCAACCGGGGGGGGGGGGGGGGACGGGACCTAGGGGCTTAGAGTTAGGCACCGGGGGGGGGGGGGGGAGGGGTCATATTTAGGCACCACCAGGGGTTGCTTAGAGTTAGGCACCACCGGGGGGGGGGGGGGGGGGTTTAAGGTCTCAGTGCTAGGCACCACTAGGGGAGGGTCTTAGGGTTAGGCACGACCGGGGGGGGGGGGTCTTAAGGGAACCAAAGACAAGCACCCTCATGTATTTGACCATATATATCAATGGGAACATGACAGTAAATACCTACTCTGCTCTCGGTTTCATTCTTCACTGCTAAAACTGCCGGTTATCAGCCCTGATAAGAATCCCCAACTGAGCATTCAGTCTGGCTTTCACCAGAATGATTATAGCTGAGTCAGTCTTCTGTGAGGTCTTTTCAAGCCCAAGCCTGCCCCTTGTGGCTGTGCTTTGCTGCTTCAAGTATAAATAGCTGGAACGCAGAGCCACAAGGGGGCAGACTTGGGCTTGAAAAGACATCACAGAAGACTGACTCAGCTATAATCATGCCGGGAAAAGCCAGACTGAATGCTCAGTTGGGGATTCTTATCAGAGCTGATAACAGGCAGATTTAGCAGAGAAGAATGAAACAGAGAGCAGGGTAGCTGTTTACTGTCATGTTCCCATTGATATATATGGTAAAATACATGAGGGTGCTTCGTCTCTGGTTCCCTTTAGGGTTAGGAACCATGGGGGGGGGGGGGGGGGTGTTAGGATTAGGCACCAGTAAAAGGAGGGTTCTGTGTGAGAGTATCCAAGGTTTAGCTGTAAAATATCGGTGATATTTACCAGTGTTTTACTATGCTTACTTTCATTGTCATTGTTATAGACGATATCTCACAATTTTATTACCATTATTTTAACATTTATTATTCTATCTCAGATAAAGATGTAAATTTCAGCTATACCCCGCCCCCTTTCTTCCTGATGTCCCTATTTGGTGTATGTGTGGGTGGAGCTGGGAACTCAGGAGCACAGAGATCTCACCATCAGTCCCTCAGAGATAGAAAACCCCAACATCTGTATTATTTCAAGTTCTGCATGGAGTGAGGATGTAACAACATATACAGAGGTCAATGGCATGCTTATGTGTCAGCATGTATTCAAATATAATGCAAATTGTATGCACTGTGGATTCGGACCAATCACACGCACTTTCTTCTGATTTGGCTGGATTACAAGCTGCATACAATTTGCATTACATTTGCATGCAAGGCTGAATGGTTAGCATGGTGTTGAGCATGGGTTGAGTTGGGGGTTTCCCGGGGAAGAACTCAGGGGTCTCGGATCACCTTTTTCTCCAGGTCCGGCTCTCGGAAGGTCAGCAGGATTTTGCGCACATGTTCGGATCGCAGCCGGTCGATACTTCGCGCATCGATAGCACGACCCAGAAACTCATCGACTTCATCCTCCGGGTTCATATTCTCCTGAATGCTCCTGCGGATCAGAACAGGGAGGATTAATCATCTCCCATCTCATGTGGATGCATCACACAGGAAATGACACGCTCTTATGACAGGAAACCCCTCTACGATAAACAAATATTGGCTGCAGCAAATACTTGTATCTCTCAGATTAATAAAACTAAACTCACATCCTCTGGAAATGGCAACACAGTCAGTGGGACCCTCCCTTAACCGTATATTAACTCTTCAATGGTGCTATGCTGGTAATGGTTCCTGTACTGATAGTTAACTAGCTGCACCGTGTGCTGATCTCTACTGCCTCCAGTATGTACAGTATAAGCTGTTACTCTGTGCCTGTACTGATAGTAAACTAGCTGCAGTGTGTGCTGATCTCTGCTACCTCCAGTATGTACAGTATAAGCTGTTACTCTGTGCCTGTACTGATAGTAAACTAGCTGCAGTGTGTGCTGATTTCTGCTACCTCCAGTATGTACAGTATAAGCTGTTACTCTGTGCCTGTACTGATAGTAAACTAGCTGCAGTGTGTGCTGATTTCTGCTGCCCCCAGTATGTACAGTATAAGCTGTTACTCTGTGCCTGTACTGATAGTAAACTAGCTGCAGCGTTTGCTGATCTCTGCTACCTCCAGTATGTACAGTATAAGCGGTTACTCTGTGCCTGTACTGACAGTAAACTAGCTGCAGTGTGTGCTGATCCCTGCTACCTCCAGTATGTACAGTATAAGCTGTTACTCTGTGCCTGTACTGATAGTAAACTAGCTGCAGTGTGTGCTGATCCCTGCTACCTCCAGTATGTACAGTATAAGCTGTTACTCTGTGCCTGTACTGATAGTAAACTAGCTGCAGTGTGTGCTGATCCCTGCTACCTCCAGTATGTACAGTATAAGCTGTTACTCTGTGCCTGTACTGATAGTAAACTAGCTGCAGTGATAGTACTGACTGATGATACCTGCTACCTCCAGTACAGGTCCTTCTCAAAATATTAGCATATTGTGATAAAGTTCATTATTTTCTGTAATGTACTGATAAACATTAGACTTTCATATATTTTAGATTCATTACGCACAACTGAAGTAGTTCAAGCCTTTTATTGTTTTAATATTGATGATTTTGGCATACAGCTCATGAAAACCCAAAATTCCTATCTCAAAAAATTAGCATATTTCATCCGACCAATAAAAGAAAAGTGTTTTTAAAACAACAAAAGTCAACCTTCAAATAATGATGTTCAGTTATGCACTCAATACTTGGTCGGGAATCCTTTTGCAGAAATGACTGCTTCAATGCGGCGTGGCATGGAGGCAATCAGCCTGTGGCACTGCTCAGGTGTTTTGGAGGCCCAGGATGCTTCGATAGCGGCCTTAAGTTCATCCAGAGTATTGGGTCTTGCGTCTCTCAACTTTCTCTTCACAATATCCCACAGATTCTCTATGGGGTTCAGGTCAGGAGAGTTGGCAGGCCAATTGAGCACAGTAATACCATGGTCAGTAAACCATTTACCAGTGGTTTTGGCACTGTGAGCAGGTGCCAGGTCGTGCTGAAAAATGAAATCTTCATCTCCATAAAGCTTTTCAGCAGATGGAAGTATGAAGTGCTCCAAAATCTCCTGATAGCTAGCTGCATTGACCCTGCCCTTGATAAAACACAGTGGACCAACATCAGCAGCTGACATGGCACCCCAGACCATCACTGACTGTGGGTACGTGACACTGGACTTCAGGCATTTTGGCATTTTCCTCTCCCCAGTCTTCCTCCAGACTCTGGCACCTTGATTTCCGAATCACATGCAAAAGTTGCTTTCATCCGAAAAAAGTACTTTGGACCACTGAGCCAGTGCTGCTTCTCTGTAGCCCAGGTCAGGCGATACTGCCGCTGTTTCTGGTTCAAAAGTGTCTTGACCTGGGCAATGCGGCACCTGTAGCCCATTTCCTGCACACGCCTGTACACTGTGGCTCTGGATGTTTCTACTCCAGACTCAGTCCACTGCTTCCGCAGGTCCCCCAAGGTCTGGAATCGGTCCTTCTCCACAATCTTCCTCAGGATCCGGTCACCTCTTCTCGTTGTGCAGCGTTTTCTGCCACACTTTTTCCTTCCCACAGACTTCCCACTGAGGTGCCTTGATACAGCACTCTGGGAACAGCCTATTCATTCAGAAATTTCTTTCTGTGTCTTACCCTCTTGCTTGAGGGTGTCAATGATGGCCTTCTGGACAGCAGTCAGGTCGGCAGTCTTACCCATGATTGCGGTTTTGAGTAATGAACCAGGCTAAGAGTTTTTAAAAGCCTCAGAAATATTTTGCAGGTGTTTAGAGTTAGTTGATTCAGATGATTAGGTTAATAGCTTGTTTAGAGAACCTTTTCATGATATGCTAATTTTTTGAGATATGAATTTTGGGTTTTTATGAGCTGTATGCCAAAATCATCAATATTAAAACAATAAAAGGCTTGCACTACTTCAGTTGTGTGTAATGAATCTGAAATATATGAAAGTCTAATGTTTATCAGTACATTACAGAAAATAATGACCTTTATCACAATATGCTAATTTTTTTAGAAGGACCTGTATGTACAGTATAAGCTGTTACTCTGTGCCTGTACTGATAGTAAACTAGCTGCAGTGTGTGCTGATCTCTGCTGCCTCCAGTATGTACAGTATAAGCTGTTACTTTGTGCCTGTATTGATAGTAAACTAGCTGCAGTGTGTGCTGGTCTCTGCTACCTCCAGTATGTACAGTATAAGCTGTTACTCTGGGCCTGTACTGATAGTAACTAGCTGCAGTGTGTGCTAGTCTCTGCTGCCTCTAGCATGTACAGTATAAGCTTTTACTCTGTGCCTGTACTGATAGTAAACTAGCTGCAGTGTGTGCTGATCTCTGCTGCCTCCAGTATGTACAGTATAAGCTGTTATTCTGCCTGTGTACTGATAGTAAACTAGCTGCAGTGTGTGCCGATACCTGTAGGGTTAAGCAATGGTGGAGTTGGTAATGCAGGTAACATTTTAAATAATTAAACCGTCTTTATCACTGTGCTGATGTGTGACCAGGACTGTCTGCCTCCCTCGACGTTGCTCCCAGGTGCCTGAGGGACATTGCGGGAATTTATTATCACGTTTGGGAAATTATTGGATCATCTCTGAGGCATGAGGACTGAATTCCCCCAAACTCCCACTTCCCCAAAAATCCGGCTGCAAACACGCTAAGTATGGAAGCGCGGAACGGGCGAAGGGGGCCGCCCGGAGATTGGCTTAATTGAGTTATCCGTATGATGGGCGATCGCTGCAATGAGAAGCAGATGTTACGAGATTGTGAATAATGATGGGCAGCTCGCCAAGACACTAAGAACACGACCAATCACAGCTGTGCGTGCTGCGAACCCCCCTCCCTATCCGTGCGTGCTGCGAACCCCCCTCCCCATTCGTGCGTGCTGCGAACTCCCCTCCCCATCCGTGCGTGCTGCGAACCCCCCTCCCCATTCGTGCGTGCTGCGAACCCCCCTTCCCATCCGTGCGTGCTGCGAACCCCCCTCCCCATCCGTGCGTGCTGCGAACCCCCCTCCCCATCCGTGCGTGCTGCGAACCACCCTCCCCATCCGTGCGTGCTGCGAACCCCCCTCCCCATCCGTGCGTGCTGCGAACCCCCCTCCCCATCCGTGCTGCGAACCCCCCTCCCCATCCGTGCGTGCTGCGAACCCCCCTCCCCATCCGTGCGTGCTGTAACCCACCCCCAATGAAAGAATAACAATAAACACTGCTGACCTTTCTTAATCTGTTTATAAAGTCTGAGGGTCTGGCTATTAGACTGACACCGCTTATTTAGTCAGGGGATATTTTATCCGCCGGTTCCTGGCAGGGTAAAACGTTCCGCAGCGACGCTTCTGGGCTGGGATGGGTTAAGCCGTGCGCTGGCCGCGGTGTAATAAAGTCATCTAATTCCTGCTTCCCGAAGGACAGTGGCGAATTGCCCCAATATGGGCTCAAGCGTAGCGAGAGAAACTTTACCCGTGAGAAAATCCGCAGGGGTAATTCCTGCGGGCGAATACCAGACGCTTCCATCGCTCTGCAGTGGTCTGCGCGCCGGCCGATTGTTGGGGAAAACAGTGCGATGTGTCATCGGCTGCAAAATGTCATTGGGCACGGGATCGATTGACCGCTGGGGAAAACAGTGCAACGACGCCATCGGCTGCGAAAGAGCTGAACACAGTCCTATGTCGTACGGGATCGCTGGCCACAAGTCAATCGTAGATTCATGAGATGGTCAATCATATGCTTATAGTTGTAATCTGCATGAACATGTCATGCAAACTGTATGCAGTCTGGAAACGGGTCAATCAAATTCACTTTCTGATGATTTTGATTGGTCCAATCCTAATCTCACCGAGAATTAGCTGAACCAACCAACCAGTGCTGTACCGGGTAATAGTACACAATGTGCCCGCCCATCTCTGCTGCTTCGCCCCCTACCTAAAAGACAAAAGAAAAAAATACTGCCACGCCCACCACCAGTTTAATTGATAAGTTATAAAATATATTGGAAGTTATTAATCTGGCTTAAAGTAAACCCGAGGTGAGAGTGATATGGAGGCTGCCATATTTATTTCCTTTTAAACAATACCAGTTGCCTGGCTATCCAGCTGATCCTCTGCCTCTAATATTTTTAGCCATAGCCCCTGAACAAGCATGCAGCAGATCAGGTGCTCTGACTGAGGTGTGACTGGATTATCTGCATGCTGGTTCCAGGTGTGTGATTCAGACACTACTGCAGCCAAATTGATCAGCAGGGCTGCCCTGCAACTGGTATTGTTTAACAGGAAAGAAATATGGCCGCCTCCATAGCCCTTTCACTTCAGGTGTCCTTTAAAATTAGGTATAGGCCAATGAGGTGCTGAGGGTTCTGAGTTGATGAAAATTTTATGGTAATTCTATGCAAATTTACACAGCTTGCAAATAGACCAAGTGAAGTGAAGTGAAGCAGTCGATGCACATGATTGGTCCATTTCTAAACTGCATATAATTTAATCCAACTCTGAATGATTAACATCTCAGTCCTTTCTGATCATAGCGCTGTTTAATCCCTCCTCGATCTACAATCTGATATGCAGCTTAATAAAGAGGACCTGTAGTGAAAAGAATGTACTGTAGTGAGCAAAATTACTTTTTTTTTTAGTGTTTTGCCCATTAAAATGTAAAATGTTTACTCTCCCTGATTTACATTCTGAAACATTTTACATGCAGGGGGGGGGGGGGGGGGGCAGCGACTCCCCATTGTGGCTTGCTGGGAATGGTGTCCCCCCAATAGCCAGCAGCTTTTACTTACCTCCCAGGCTCCAGCGATGACCAGCTGTGGACACCTCTGCTCCGGCCGGCATCCCTGTTCGCACTGCCGCTAAGTTCCGGGTCGTGGCTTGATGACATTATCAAGCCGGGACCCGGTACTTACGTCAGAGCGAGCAGGAAATGCCGTCTGTAGCAGAGCGCCGGACGCCAGGGGAACGTCAGGAAGGCGAGTGGATCCTCTTCTCCCCCCCCCCTACTGCCGCAGCTGTCACAGTGATGTCCTCCAGGCAGAGTCAGCTGTGGTGCCTCAATGGTGAATCAACCTGGGGTATGCTGGGGGCCTCTATGTGGGCATACTGGGTGCTGTAGTGCCATGCTGGGTGCTGTGATGCCTTTATGGGGGCATGCAGAGAACTGTGGTTCTTCTATGGAGGCATGCTGGGAGTTGTGGTGCCTCAATGGGAGGCTTGTCGTGGGAGCATGGAACGGGAGGTGGTCCAGTAGAAGGTCAGAGAATTCTATGGGGCAATAGTCGGATAACATGGCAGCAGGCAGCCCACCCAGCAGAAAGGCAGACCAGGCAGAACAGAAGCCAGGTAACTCTGCCTAGTTATGTTTAAGTGGCACTGCCTATTTATGTGATATTCTGCATTTCTTTTTGTAGTAATGGATAGGGGGGGGCTTCATCCAACATTTTACTGGACAGGAGTACTTACACCGCTGTTAAGTTCATGTAAATGTGGCTCCACCCATGAGCACACCCACATTTGGTGCGCGGTCACACCCATTTTCGGCAGGAGTGCCTAAAAGTGCCCCGGGCATCTTAGGATCCTAGCAATGCCCTTGGCTCCGCCGCCGATCGAAGTGATCACGTGATCAGAAGCCGTACGCAATGGCTGCTGATCAGTGAGGGGAGATGTCAGCTGTCATATGACAGCTTAATCTCCCCTCTCGGGGATCAGGCTAGAACAGCCATAAGTGCGGCGTAGGATCTACTACACACGGTGCCCAATAGGTTAAATATTCGTTAAATTAAACGTGATTCTCTGCTAATGCTGTTAACTGTGTGACAGACAATCGGTTTAATTCTTAAATCCTGATGATGGCGGGAAGGTGTCAGATCTCGGCTGTCGCTGCCAACTTCCCAGATATACAGATTACCCAGAGTATGATCCGCCAGAGATGGCACTGCCCAGCTGCCCTCCTCACATTCACAGAGATCTGCTGCTACCACAGACAAGACAATCTGCAATCTAATCTACAATCTAGTCACTGATATTAAGGTGCCCATTATACTCCCATTATAAGGTGCCCAATGTAGTCCTCAGATGCGATCACTCAATCAGATTTGACGATTGGAAGTCATCGGATTGTTCCCATAAACAGGAAGATTAGAGCACTTCCTCTCTTCGGATACAAGACAGCACAAAACTGCATTATGCACCGCCATAGGCTGTAATGTGGATTACGGCTAGAGCGGCGCTCAGACAGTAATTTCGGCGCTGTCAAAAGATGATTTTAACTGCTTAGTTTTATTTCGCGATAGTATAAAACCGTGTAATTTGCCGCCAGCAATAGCTGGAAGCTGAATGACATGATTACCCACCATCCACCTGGACCTGGAGGGGGAACAGTAATTACCGCTGCCGGGACTTGTGCTGCAGCAGGGAGAGCCGTATATCGGCTGTATCCTGTGCCCAAATTTCCCGGCGCCATTTTTGCATGTATGCTGTCAGACAAATTTTGTATTGCAATCAACCATAGAATCGTTTTACACCAATTTACTCCACATACTGCGTGGTGGTCTGTACAATTCCACCGTTATTGTACCGTTAATGGAAATCAGATTCCTTCACATCTGTCTACTTACTTGTCCTTCGGATCTTCAAAGCCCTGCAGAGAAAAAAGAAAAAAAGTGCATCAGAACAAAAAAAACAACAATAAAATCTGCCGGCTGGGGCGTTTCTGTATCTCAGAGTCTCAATGCTACTATAGCGCAACTCTAGACCATCTCTTCTTCTTCTACCTCACCCCATAAAACTTCCATGCTAAAGGACCAATCCAGCAAAAAAACAAAAAAAAAAAACAAAAAAAAAAAACAAGCAGTTAAAATCTGACAGAACCGACAGGTTTTGGACTAGTCCATCTCCTCATGGGGGATTCTCAGGGTTTTCTTTGTTGTCAAAGCAAAAGCAGAACGGCAGTTGCTAATTCTAACTCACAAAATAGTGTGCAAGTGAGTAGGGAAGATGGTTGGTATCTTACTGTTTTGCAGTTAAACTGCTGTTCAGGAAACGCTTTTGAAAACAAAGAAATCCCTGAGAATCCCTCATGAGGAGATGGATTAGTCCAAAACCTGTCAGTTCTGTCAGATTTTAACTGCTTACTTTTTTCGCTGGAGTAGTGATGTGCCAATTTACGTCAAAAACGAATATTTACGTATATTTGCAAAAGTTACGAATTACAATTTTTTTTTGTCGTAATTGCAAATTGTTATGCGAAATTAGGCAAAGGTGAAATTTCAGCTCTTCACTAGTTACTATATCACCTTCAACATGGTCTCCTGGTTAAAGGGAAAATTCTTGCCTTAGATACCAGAGAGTAGAGTTGAACTCTGAAAAAAGGGGACCAGGCATGTATGGGAAGCTGTCCTCATGCCCACTGCTCCCCCGGTTCCCCCCCGTTCCCCTCATTTGCTACCTAAATGCCCCCCAACAGCCTCTTCCGGTTCGGGCATTTAGTGCGCAGGCACCCGCAGCCAGGAGCGCTCCGCGCATGCACACGCCGTAGTGGTGGCAACATGTGCAGTGCGCTATAGTGCAGTAGAAGGGTAGGAATCACACTATAGTGGCACCAAATCATAGGATAGGTCTGTGGGAGGAACTGTGCCCCCGTATATACCCCACCCCCGATGCCAGGCAAGTACTCACCATCCTCTTCATCTCCTTGGAGACTTGGTTGTTGCCCAGGTGGTTGTAGAAGTTCCGCTCCATGCCCCAGTGTGCCGGGTTGTGTCCAATGGAGTTGGCGCGCTGGCGGTTCATCTTGGCAATCATCGCTTTCTCGTCCTTCTGCTCAGAAGAAAAACAGAGAGAGAGAGGAGTCATTGCCTGAGTGATTCCCCCAAAAGACAATCCCAGCCCACCAGGCTTTCACTGTATCAACTGCCAATCAACTGCCCCCTTCCTTCGTCAACTGCCAGCCTGAGACCACTCCCCCTCAACTGCCAGCCTGAGGCCATGCCCCCTTAACTGCCAGCCTGAGGCCACTCCCCCTTAACTGCCAGCCTGAGTCCACTCTCACTCAACTGCCAGCCTGAGACCACTCCTCCTCACCTGCCCAGCCTAAGACCAACCCCCCTCAACTGCCAGTCTGAAACCTACCCCCCTCAACTGCCAGCCTGAGACCACTCCTCTTCACCTGCCAGACTAAGGCTTCCTGCACACTGCAAATCTGTTTTGCGATTCCGTTTCCGATTTTCAATTCCAATTTTCCCTGAATACATTCAACAGAAAAACGTGAAAAATGCAGCATGCAGTAACGATTCAAAATCGGAATCAGATGTAAAAAACGATTAAAATGCGGAATCTGAATCGGAATCGCAACTGCCAGCCTGAGACCATCCCCCTCAACTGCCAGCCTGAGACCAACCCCCCTCAACTGCCAGCCTAAGACCACTAACCCTCAACTGCCAGCCTGAGACCACTCCCCCTCAACTGCCAGCCTGAGGCCACTACCCCTCAACTGCCAGCCTGAGGCCACTCCCCCTCAACTGCCAGCATATGACCACTTCCCTCAACTGCCAGACTAAGACCACCCCCTCTCAACTGCCAGCCTGAGACCAACCCCCCTCAACTGCCAGCCTAAGACCACTAACCCTCAACTGCCAGCCTGAGACCACTCCCACTCAACTGCCAGCCTACGACCAACCTGCCTCAACTGCCAGTCTAAGACCGACCCCACTCAACTGCCAGCCTAAGACCACTATCCCTCAACTGCCAGCCTGAGACCACTCCCCCTCAACTGCCAGCCTGAGGCCACTACCTCTCAACTGCCAGCCTGAGGCCACTACCTCTCAACTGCCAGCCTGAGACCACTCCCCCTCACCTGCCAGCCTGAGAAAAAAACCCTCAACTGCCAGCCTGAGGCCACTCCCCCTTAACTGCCAGCATAAGACCACTCCCCCTCAACTGCCAGACTAAGACCACCTCCCTTAACTGCCAGCCTGAGACCACTCTCCCTCAACTGCCAGTCTGAGACCACTCCCCCTCAACTGCCAGTCTGAGGCCACTACCTCTCAACTGCCAGCCTGGGGCCACTAACCCTCAACTGCCAGCCTGAAGCCACTACTGCTCAACTGTCAGTCTGAGGCCACTCCCCCTCAACTGCCAGCCTGAGACCACTCCCCCTCAACTGTCAGCCTGAGACCACCCCCTCAACTGCCAGCCAGAGAACACTCCCCCCTCAATTGCCAGCCTGAGATCACTCCCCCTCAACTGCAAACATGATCAAGACCAATAATTAAACAGAGCAGATGACCCTCAACCCTCCTCCATCAACTTCCAGTCTGAGAGCCCCCCTCACCAGAGACCAAGAGTTCACCAAACCAGGTGAGGGGGGGCATTACAAGTTGGAATTATTGGGGTGCTTTCTACAGGTGGGGGAGGGACATAAATCGTAGACAGATATGTTTTGCGTTACTCCTATTAAGTTTAAGGGAATGGACTCGGCAGATGGATATTTGGGAGGACAGTGCAGGATCATCAACCTGGCAACCTAGGCAGATGCCTGGGGCCCAGTGGGTATCATATCAAGTGGCCCTCCAGCCGCCTTCTCTGACCTCTCTCCACTTCAGCTCACCAAAAGGACAACAAGGGGGCCCCCCTACCTTCCCTAGGGCCCCGTTACATGTTAATCCATCTCTGGGACATGCGATGATGGGGTGGGGGTCAGGAGCTGAGAGACAGATTTCCTCTTATTGTGAGTGTTATAGTTCGCTTTGGCACACAGAAGTCCCCCCCGCACCGCTGACAAGCCCCCCCCCCCCCCCCTGGGATACACATTCTGCGTGCCGGGGGAAGGGGTCTATGGGAACCTCTCATTAGTTCCTCCATGTTTTCTCCTCTGGGAGTTGTTTTGCTTTGATTGGCCGCAGCGTTGGTCCAGCAGTAATCTGAGCGCTGCATATGATGTTCCCTCTTCTCATTAGAAGTATATTTGTGTTTCATTAAATGCAATAAGTAGAATCATCAGTGGAATCCGGGGATTAGCGGCGTGTTTGGACGGGGGTCGCGCTGTCCCTGCGGTGGGGCGGGAGAGGCTGTGAGAATCGGCCTCCGGTGGAGATCGAGGTCACGAACTCTGCGCTGGGGTCACACGCTTCTCACCACGGGGATTATGGGGGCTCCATGGGAGGAGGGGGGCTGACCCCGGATCACCAACACTGCTTTATAATCCCCCTCCCCCGTCGATTATCAGCGGCTAATAATGGATAGTACTGGCACCGTGATTCTCGGCACGCGAGGGGTTACAAGCGCTGCCATTAATCGCAGTGGAAGTCACTCGCGGCCAGACAAGCGCACAGTTCACCTTCCCGTGAAAAAAAAGCCTTCGCTATTAACTCCTTCAGCCAGCCTCTTTCAGGTCATGCGCCTAAATTTTTAAAGGATAACTGAAGTGAGAATATTGAGGCTGCCATATTTATTTCCTGTTAAACAATACCAGTTGCCTGTCAGCCCTGCTGATCTATTTGGCTGCAGTAGTGTCTGAATCACACCAGAAACAAGCATGTAGCTAATCTGGTCAGATCTGACAATACTGTCAGAAACACCTGATCTGCTGCATGCTTGTTCTGGGGCTATGGCTGAAAGTATTAGAGGCAGAGGATCAGCAGGGATGCCTGGTAACTGGCATTGTTTTAAAGGAAATAAATATGGCAGCCTCCACATACCTCTCACTACAGTTGTTCTTTAAGACTAGACTTTTAGCTGCAGATGCCTAATGTGTCCAAAAAAAGTGGAGCGTTCAGACGATCTGCTTATCCCGAGATTGTTTAAATCCGGGCCTGGAAAAGCGATTTAATGATCTGCAGCGTTCAGTTCTGATAAACTTGGATTTCGCAGCTCAGATCCAAATCTCACAGCCAAAAAACGTTCCCTTCTCTGCGGCAGCTGATGATCGCGGCTCATGACGGGCGGCGAGTCTGTTTATTATCAGCTGCCGCGAGAGGCGACGTGAGGACGTGCAGATTACAGAACATCTATTCAGCTCGCGATTACACCGGAACGCAACGATAACCCATTTCAGCCCGCAAACCCCGCGCTCAGAGCGTTCCAAAAACATGGCTGCCGCCGGTGCTGAGACCGGGGGGAGGGCTGACAGCGGGGACACACACCCCAATTATCACCAAACAATTCACAGGAAATATTTATTTTAGTTTTGGGTTGTGTGGTCGGAGGTCAGAAAGGATTACTGTGGTCTGTGTCATCAGAGTACATTTTACCTCTTTTTCTAGGACTTTTATACAGATGGCACACCTCTCAACTTTTTGAGATGAGAAAGAGGGACACTTAAGCCACGCCTCTGCCACATCCATTATCACGCCCCCGTCACACCCCTAGTCACGCATACCATAAAGATTTCATAAGAAAAAAATATTGTTTTATAATTCAAACCACACTGGTCCTTTCTATCCTGGTTCATTTTCCTTCATATTAACATTTTAAAATTAGTAATACATCAATTTAAAGAATGGGAATAAAGTTTAGAGTCAATCACATTTTTTAGTAGAGAAATCTATATATTTACATAGAAAGAGGGACAAAGTCCTGAAAAAGGGACAAATGAGGAGGAAAGAGGGACAGAGGGACAGGGCTCCAAAACCGGGACAGTTGGGAGCTAGGAGATGGGTCCATGCCAAAAATGTACAGCTTAACCACTTCAGGTTTCGGGGTTTTAATGCCTGTACACACCTTCAGTTTTGATTGGCCAATTTCACCACCTCCATGCAGTAGAAGGGCCAACAGATATTGAATACTATGAGCAGATTGTGTGGGTAGCCCTCATACTACATGGAGGTGGTAAGATTGGTCAGTGATTGGCCAATCATCATTGAAGGTGTGACAATTGTGGCATTTTAGCAGTTAATACAGCAATAACTCATTTATCACTTGCTAGGCAGCAGCACAATGATGTATCTATACAGAGTCGGGCTCCAGACGTTCACCCATCAGCGGCAGCCATTCGTAAAGGCTAAGTGTGGATGACGCAAGGGGTCAATTAGTCATAGGGGCTAACCGTTCACTACAGAAAAAAAACTAAAAACTTTTAACGAATGATTGCGTCTATTTACTACAGCAACCATTCACTTTTTTTTTCCAATCATTTTTATGCAATAAAGCAAAACAGGAGAGGACCCGCAACACCCACACACAGAGGGAGCCAGGAACTAGCACAGCTCAGCAACCAGAAGTAAAGTAAAGTTCCGCTACACCAATGGCTGGGGGAAAAAGTTCTCCATTTATTGTTACATCAGTGGGTACAAAAAGTTAAAAAAGCTATAGCTTTTTAAACTTATAATAGCTTTTTTAACTTTTTGTACCCACTGATGTAACAATAAATGGAGAACTTTTTCACCCAGCCATTGGTGTAGCGGAACTTTACTTTTCTACCATTTTTATGCAATCATTCACTTTTAAATGCGGAGCCTATGTTGCTATGGCTAAGTCAGTATATATAGTGCCATTGCAGTTAACAGAATATCAACTTTTCCTCGACACCCTCCTAAGGCCTACACCCCCCTCCCATTCCCTATAGTGGGCGTGGCCATAGTAGGCGTGGCCAGTTATACAAAGACACGCCTACTGAAGCATGACAGGCTTGCATTTACCAGGGAGGAATGGCTTAAGGTGTTAGAGCAATCCCTCTCCACCCTGCCCATGTGACCACAGAGGGGCGTGGCTCCCGCTGGTGGTGCTGGGAAATGCTGGACTCACCCTCTTCTGTGTGCAGCGCACAATCAGGAAGGTCTCAATGTTGTGTTTTTTTAGATACGCGTTTCGCTCCCCTCCGGTGCCCTCCTCCACCTCGTAATCGCCATTCAGGTAGTTCAGAGTCGCCTTTGTGATGTGAATCCGCCTGAGAGAGGAATGAGAAAAGTAACATTCATACAAGAAGAAGAACTGAGGAGAATAAAACACCCGGTTCCCACTATAGAGACGCATATTCCCAATGTAGCCACTAAGCTTGCTAGAGGTTCCTGAAGAAGGGGGGTTTGCTCACGAAACGCATGTTTCTGGGATACAAAAGATAGCATCGTATGATTTATTAATAATTATTACAGGAAACACAAAACATAAAAAATCTGGGTTTTTTTCTGACTTTACTAACTTTTCGGACGAGACATCGCTGTCAGTCTTCCATAACTAGTTGGAATAAGCATATAATTATTATATAATAATCCCTTTATACATAAGACAATCACTGAAGGTCAGATCGATATCATTTCAGGGCAATGAAAATGCAAATAGAGGAATTATCTGCACAGAAATATATTATAATTGTCATTAAATATTCATAGGATGTGACCCTGGCAATCTCAGTCGTGACCAGTGTGGCTGGTACTGGATAAAGCCTCAGTCTCTGACACAGGAGACCAGGGTTCAAATCTCGGCTCTTCCTGTTCAGTAAGGCTATGTTTCCACTTGTGCGCGGCATGCGTCTTGTGAGGCTCGATGCCGGAACAGCTGCTCGTGTCTCGCAGCCAAATCCTTCTAGCCGTGCTATGTGCGGATATGGTATTCCGACAGTCCCGCACAGAATTATGCTGCAGGGCCTCTGCAGGAAAGATGGCTTACATAGACTTCTATAGCCTGCTAAAATCCATCCGAATTCGTAGGGGGTGGGGGGGAATCGGCCCGGATTCGCAGCAATGGAAACCTAGCCTAAGCCACAACTTATTCAATGAGGAGTCCTTGGGCTAGATTCTCTAACACTGCTACTGCCTATAGAGCGCCCCCTAGTAGCTGCAGCTCTGGACTAACACTGCTACTGCCTATAGAGTGCCCCCTAGTGGCTGCAGCTCTAATCTAACACTGCTACTGCCTATAGAGCGCTCCCTAGTGGCTGCAGCTCTGGCCTAACACTGCTACTGCCTACAGAGCACCCCCTAGTGGCTGCAGCTCTGGCCTAACACTGCTACTGCCTATAGAGAGCCCCCTAGTGGCTGCAGCTCTGACCTAACATTGCTACTGCCAATAGAGCGCCCCCTAGTGACTGCAGCTCTGGCCTAACACTGCTACTGCCTATAGAGCTCCCCCTAGTGGCTGCAACTCTGGCCTAACACTGCTAGTGCCTATAGAGTGCCCCCTGGTGGCTGCAGCTCTGGCCTAACACTGCTACTGCCTATAGAGCTACCACTAGTGGCTGCAGCTCTGGCCTAACACTGCTACTGCCTATAGAGCACCCCCTAGTGGCTGCAGCTCTGGCCTAACACTGCTACTGCCTATAGAGTGCCCCCTAGTGGCTGCAGCTCTGGCCTAACACTGCTACTGCCTATAGAGCGCACACTAGTGGCTGCAGCTCTGGCCTAATACTGCTACTGCCTATAGAGCGCCCCCTAAGGGCTGCAGCTCTGGCCTAACACTGCTACTGCCTATAGAGCTACCCCTAGTGGCTGCAGCTCTAGCCTAACACTTCTACTGCCTATAGAGCGCCCCCTAGTGGCTGCAGCTCTGGCCTAACACTGCTACTGCCTATAGAGCACCCCCTAGTGGCTGCAGCTCTGGCCTAACATTGCTACTGCCTATAGAGCGCCCCCTAGTGGCTGCAGCTCTGGCCTAACACTGCTACTGCCTATAGAGTGCTCCCTAGTGGCTGCAGCTCTGGCCTAACACTGCTACTGCCTATAGAGCACCCCCTAGTGGCTGCAGCTCTGGCCTAACATTGCTACTGCCTATAGAGCGGGTCCTAGTGGCTGCAGCTCTGGCCTAACACTGCTACTGCCTATAGAGCGCCCCCTAGTGGCTGCAGCTCTGGCCTAACACTGCTACTGCCTATAGAGCGCGTCCTAGTGGCTGCAGCTCTGGCCTAACACTGCTACTGCCTATAGAGCGCCCCCTAGTGGCTGCAGCTCTGACCTACCATTGCTACTGCCTATAGAGTGCCCCCTAGTGGCTGCAGCTCTGGTTCTTTGAGTCCGCCAGGAGAAAAGCGCAATATAAATGTTATTCATCTTGACGTCTGACAGTCAGAGATTGTCTCCACAACCGATAGTGGTGGGATATATTTGGGCGTTTTGTGAATTGTGGGAATATTTTGCACAGGGAAGCACCCCGCGATGTTTCCATGGTTACTCACCCCGCTTTTCCCCCGGCCTCCATGTGATTGGCCAGAGTGACGTCGTTGGACCAGACATCGAATTGCCACTTGCGCAGCCCCAGGACCCCGCAGTGCACACGGCCGCTGTGAATTCCCACCCGCATGTTGACGTTCACACCTGTCACTTCCCTCACCAGCCTGTAGGGGGAGACACAGAACACACACATGAGAAAGCCTTCTAGGGGTACAAATAAATTCATGCAGAAACGGGGATGAAAACAGAGTTAGGGGAGAGATGCAGAATGACTTTATAACAGGCAGCAATAATGGAATGGGGTTGCTGCCACACTTGGGTTGTCACACAGAATAGGGGCTGCACACAGACTAGACACTACTATACATGGAAAGGGCTGCACACAGAATAGGGGCTGCTCTACATGAAAAGGGATGCACACAGAATAGGGGCTCATTTACATGGAGTGGGCTGCACACAGAATAGGAGCTGGTCTATATGGAGAGGGCTGCACACAGAATAGGGGCTCCTCTACATGGAGGGGCTGTACACAGAATAGGAGCTGGTCTATATTGAGAGGGCTGCACACAGAATAGGGGCTGGTCTAAATGGAAAGGGCTGCATACAGAATAGGGGCTGATATATATATATGGAGAGGGCTGCACACAGAATAGGGGCTGCTCTACATGGAGGGGCTGTACACAGAATAGGAGCTGGTCTATATGGAGGGCTGCACACAGAATAGGGGCTCCTCTACATGGAAGGGGCTGTACACAGAATAGGAGCTGGTCTATATTGAGAAGGCTGCACACAGAATAGGGGCTGGTCTAAATGGAGAGGGCTGCATACAGAATAGGGGCTGATATATATATATGGAGAGGGCTGCACACAGAATAGGGGCTGCTCTACATGGAGGGGCTGTACACAGAATAGGAGCTGGTCTATATTGAGAGGGCTGCACACAGAATAGGAGCTGATGTACATGAAGAGGGCTGCACAAAGAATAGGGGCTGCTCTACATGGAGAGGGCTGCACACAGAATAGGGGCTGATATATATATGGAGAGGGCTGCACACAGAATAGGGGCTGATATATATATGGAGAGGGCTGCACACAGAATAGGAGCTGCTTTACACTGAGAGGGCTGCACAAAGAAGAGGGGCTGCAAACAGAATAGAGGTTGCTTTATATGGAAAGATGCTCAGGGGTGTAAAAAATGAATGTAGCCCAGAACTTTTCTCACCACCAATCCCAAAACTTTGGCAGAAATCAGGTTATGGAACCCGCCAACAACTACTGCTGCCCCAGCCAATGAGCATTAGTCAGTCACCATCGCTGGGTTTGGGGTGGGGCATCTGGAGGGGCTGTTGGTTGGTCATCCCTCCTGACTGCTGGAGTTTGTGCGCAGTTATTCCACTGACAGCTAGAGGTCGCCACTCGCCAGTGAGTTGCTGTTAATTCCAGCTGGACTGCAATAATATGCAGGATGCAAATATTATGCAAATAGTATGCAGATTGGAACCGGACCAATGAAAATCATCGAGATATGCATCGGACTGGCCCAATTCCCATATGCATAAATTTTCATTATATTTGCATGCAAGCTAGAATTTTTTGCATCTCATTAACCATCTCAGCTGACGGAGGTCAGAAAGTTAAATAACAAAATCTGTAAAATTCACAAAAGAAAGGATCCACCATCCGGCGTTTGCGCTATTGGACTGTCTAGGTCAGAGCACTACTTACGAAATGGCTTCGATCATGTCCAGCCCCATCTCTACGCAGCAGTGGGCGTGGTCAGCGCGGGCCTCCGGGAGACCCGAGACGCAGTAATAACAGTCGCCCAGGATCTTAATCCGCAGACAGTGGTTCTCCTGCAGGAAATGGCGACAAGAAACAGAGAGAAATACATTATTGTCCACTAGCGATGATCAGACAAATGGAAAGTCTGGAATTTGTGGGGGCTGTACCAGATTTTTGAGAGTGCAATTAAAGGACACCTGAACTGAGAGAGATATGGAGGCTGCCATATTTATTTCCTGTTCCTGGCCCAGGATATAAAGGAGGGAGGAGGTGCTGAGGGGAGTGGTCAATTTACATACAACCAATCATTAACCCTTCCCATCCAAACACTCACGAGAAGCTGAAACTCTAGTAATGAGAAAAACAACTGGAATGCAAGTTGTATTCGGTTGCACTAATAGAGGCTATTCACTTCCAAAATAGTTTGCATGAAAAAAAGCATTCTGTACTAAACCCTTTCACCAGCGATGAGGTTCCCTCTGTTCAAAAGGGACCCTACTCTACACACACCAGTCAGCAACCAAACATTTCATGCTCATGAACCTCAGACGCACGCTGTGGCCTGGCAGGCTCTACCATTCTAGGGAACACATGCATTCGCATAAGTCATTCTACAAATCACCAGTGAAGCACACACTACGCTACTCACACCATTATATAAAATGTTTGCTCCTTGCTGGCTGGTGTGGGTAAAGTAAGGACCCTTACAGAAGGAACCTCAGCGCTGTTCTTCTAGTTGTGAGCTTTTTGTGAGTGTTTGAGTGCAGAGGGTTAATGATTGTTTGCTTTTTTGCCTGATTTACGGAAAAAAAGGGACTGACCACCTGTGGAGAACAGTCCTATCTCCCCCTCTAGTGTTAGGAGGATGTATGTTGTGCTAGTTTCATTATTCATTCACTCCAGACATCCCTCACCAGATACAGCTCTGAGCTTTCTACTACATCTCTGGATTTCTCAGATCCCACTGGCTGTAATCTTATAAATTCCCTTCGGTGAAACGCTCACCAGATACAGCTCTGAGCATTCTACTACATCTCTGGATTTCTCAGATCCCATTGGTTGGAACCTTATAAATACCCTTCGGTGAAACGCTGCACTGGTCCGGCTGCAGCAGGGGATGCTGGGAGGCACTGGAAGCACATGCAAGGCGCGGAGGGTGTTTTGGTTTATTTATGTGTTTAATCAGGATTTAACAGAACTCTGATTGTTGGGATATTGATCGATAAGGTAATAAACTCACAGCTGCCAGTTTGTCAAATCGGGCAAACAGCTCGTTGAGGGTCATGACCAGTTCCTGCGCGGTGCACTGCGACGCCAGACTCGTGAAGCCTTCAATGTCCGCGAAGAGGATACTGCAAGAGAAGAAGATAGAGAGATACAGGATCAATATCTGTCATCACTTCCTGCAATGATTACCACTTCCTACTGTGCAAATTAAGTGCTCCAACCCAACATCACACCCTGCGGACCCAACACCTCCTACAAAAATCTTACAGCATCCATCTTATAAATCCAGAATTTTCTTTTATAAATCTCTTCTACAGACATCTGGTGGGCAATCTACAATGGTCTTCACCAAAAATGAATGATTATCTCACTCCAAATCAGCAGAGAACCTCAGTACACCGGACCTGAAGCGAGAGTGATGTGGAGGCTGCCATATTTATTTCTTCTCAAACAATGCAGATTGCCTGGCTGTCCTGCTGATCCTCTGCCTCTAATAAGTTTAGCCATAGACCCTGAACAAGCATGCCGATCAGGTGCTCTAATTGAAGTGTCACTGGATTAGCTGCATGCTTGTTTCAGGTGTGATACAGACACTACTGCAAACATATAGATCAGCAGGACTGCCAGGAAACTGGTATTGTTTAAAAGGACATAAATATGGCACTGTGTGTCCCCTGTGTGCTTGGGGGGGGGGGCGAGGTATCTCTAGGGTAAGGCTCTGTCCTCAGTGTACTCACAGCGCTCTCCTATCACAGAATAAACAGTCTGTACAGCAGATATGACGGCGGTTCCCAGAGCGACACGTCTCGTGCACACGTTACATGGAAACCGGGAACGTCAGCAGATAAGGAACGAAATGTCCTCTTGAATTCCCCTCGGCGTCACGCGGCGTTCTGCTGCTCCCGTCGCTGCGCTCTGCCGACCGATACAACTATTTCACGTTCGCAGATTCCAGACTCTCCGCGTCTCCCAGGACCGGCGACGCCAGTCCGTCAGTTTATCTGATTCCATTTTCCTGTATCCAAATCTACCAACAATCCTCAGCTCTACAGAAATGGCTTATTCTGAATGACACAGCAGTAAAACAGCAACCTTCCTGTACTGATAGTATTGACTTGTAAAAAGCAGTAGGTGGAGCTACAAATAGATACATTGTAGGCGGATAAAAGAGATGCGCCACTCAGATTAAAACAAGTTAATCAGAATCAGAATCAATTTATTTGGCCAAGTAAGTTTGCACTCACAAGGAATTTGACTTTTAAAATTGTTGAGAAGGAGGGGAAGGAAAAAACTTACCGTACCTCCTCATAGAAGAGCCAGCAAGAAATTGTCATCAATATTCTTTTATAAAGTACTCGAAAAATTGAGACGCGTTTCGTGGATTTCAGCCCCCCTTCCTCAGGCAGTGAAAACAGAAGTAGCTGCTGCTTACCTCAGCACATGACGGAGGCAACACGCTTGCTCTGAGATATGCAGCAGCTGCTCCTGTTTTCACTGTCTGAGGAAGTGGACTAAGAACTCACGAAACGCGTCACAATTTTTGGAGTACTTAATAAATAATTAACAATAAATAAATCATTGTCTCTTTATATCTCCTCTAAATAGATAACCTCAAATAGTGGAGCTCAAAGTGACAGGAAAATGTCATTAGCGTGAGGCTGTGGTACACAACAGACACGTACTCCGCCCTAATGACTACAAAAAGCCAGACTGGCAAGAACACTTTACTGAAAGTGATAAAGCATTTCGTGGGTTTCCTCCTCTTCCTCGGGCAGCTGTGCTGCCAGATGGGCTTCTCTGCTTGTATTCTCCTAGTGGTTCTGGGTCACTGTGAGCTTTCTGGGTACCCCAGGTCAGGTTCATAGGGAGTGCATTTAAAAGAGGGAGCTTTGTGTGCCGTTTGGAATCTGGTCACACCTTAATCAAAATTTCTGACCATCCCCATGACTGAGGGAGGGGAGGGATGAGTGGGAGGAGCCTCTCTGTGGGTGGAGACAAGAATAGAGTCATGCCAGACGTTTTCACTGACATTGGGGGACTGTGTAAGGGCTCTTTTCCACTATGAAATGCGATCGCGTTTCAATTTCCACCATGCGATTGCGATTGAGCTACTATACTCATTATAGTCCAGCTCAATCGCATACAAAACGCGGCAGGACGACAATTGCGCTTTGACCAAAATCGCATCGCAATCGGATCGCACTAATGGAAATTGCTGCTGCAGTTTCCATTAGTTTAATGTACCTTGCGATTTGCGATCAGAAGCAAATCGCAAATCGCAGGCTAGTGGAAAAAGGCCCTAAGGATCACATAAGAAAAATGACAACACCAATTCCTTTTAAGTTCCATTTCATCAGTTCCTTATTTCACTGATCAAAGTTTCTCCAATTAATGCAAACAGCCAACTCACCCCACTAACCCCTCCCCCCAACAATCACTCACAATCTAAAACAACAGACCATAATATGGCACAGGAGCTGTAGTCATGGAGACATGTGGACCTGTAAGAGGCAAAAGCCTCAATGCCTGGTACACACCATGCAATCTTCACTTCAGATTCAAATTGGATCTGAAATGAAGATTGCATGGTCATCCAACTTCCAATCGAGAAAATGATCACATCGGGAAAAATATACAGCTTACTGATTGCCAGCGATCCCCGCTCACAACTGATCTCTTTCTCAATCAGAGGCAGATCAATCATGCTGCATGATTGCGTGTGTATGTCCTTTAGAGTTATTTTATTGGAAAAATGATCAGAAATCTAATCGGAATTTGGAAAAATCGTGTGTATGTTAGATTTCTTCTATATCTGATTGATATCAGACCTGAATATCGATCTGATCACCCGCTCAAATAGGATCTGAAGTGAAAATTGCATGGTGTGTGTAGCCTTTAGTCCTTCAGCTGCTATAGAAATGCTCTACTAACGGCAGTCATTTCCACGATCTTGTGCCGGTACAGGCATGCAATTACATGAATGACGTTTGGCAACCGTCACGGTGGATCAGATCCTTAAAGGGGTTCTGAGGCCTTTAAAAAAACAAAAAAAGTGTCACTTACTTGGGGCTTCTACCGCCCCCTGCAGCTATCAAGTCCTACGCCGTCACTGAAGCCCCCTCCGTTCCTTGCTGCAGGTCACCTGACAATTATTCGTCTAACTAAACGAATAGCACTGCGGGTGCGCCGCCATGGCTACACGCCTCCTCGCTCCCGCGTGCGTTATTGGGAGCTTACTGCGCAGGTGCAATAAGGAGTTTTCTTGTACTGCGCCTGCGCAGTAAGTTTCTGATGCCGCGGTGGCGCAGCCGCAGTGCTATTCTTCTAGTTAAACGTCCTCCGCTGCCCGCAGCTTCGGGAACCGGGTCCCGTCACTGACGTCATTCAGGGCCAGTTACGCAGGAGAAATGCGCTCTTTGCATATCTCTCCAGCAGCTGAGCACTTTTCTTACGCCAGACTGGCTCCGACTGACGTCAGTGACAGGACCCGGTTCTTGTAGCGGAGGACAGCGGCGTGGGAGCGATTGGAGCGCATGGGGCTGGAGGAAGCCTCAGGTATGGATAAAATCTTTATTTTACAGCTCTGGTACACTTTAAGAGGTCATGTGATGTGAGTTGTTTGTTATCACGATGTCTCTGGCTCTGTGTCTGTGGTGTATATGTGTGTCTGTACCCACAGCAGTCACTCAGCAATGGTGGCCGACCCTGGGATGTCCCTGGAAATCAGGACATCACAGCGGATCAGCAGGTAGGGACGGTAATGATAGGGGATGCACAGAATCATTATTCACTGTGACTCCAAGGTGAATGCGGATTAGCGGCACACCGCTCGGCCCCCTGGGGCTGCTCCTCCTTGTGGGGGCAATTAGATGCTACTGAGCTGACTTAGCAAAGAACAGACAGACAATTAGCCAATCAATTCACACTTTTCCCCCATAAGACCTTCAGCATCCCCTTGTGGGTGTTTATTAGTGCAGAGAGCGGATCACCTGAGATCAGCCTCAATCAGCCCTGCAAGAAATCCACCTTCACCATTACCGGTTACTAGAGAACGTCAATGAGATACCAATCAATACCAATGGAGGCACCTATACCTGGCTACCTATACCTGGCTGCCTATACTGGGGGCACCTATACCAGGCTACCTATACTGGGGGCGCCTATACCTGGCTACCTATACTGGGGACACCTATGCCTGGCTACCTATACTGGGGACACCTATAACTGGCTACCTATACTGCAGGCACCTATACCTGGCTACCTATACTGGTGGCACCTATACCTGCCTACCGATACTGGGGGCACTTATACCAGGCTACCTATACTGAGGGCACCTATACCAGGCTACCTATACTGGGGGCACCTATACCTGGCTACCTATACTGGGGGCACCTATACCAGGCTACCTATATTGGGGACACCTATACCTGGCTACCCATACTGGGGGCACCTATATCTGGCTTCCTATACTGGGGGCACCTATACCTGGCTACCTATACTGGGGACACCTATACCTGGCTACCTATACTGGTGGCACCTATACCTGCCTACCGATACTGGGGGCACTTATACCAGGCTACCTATACTGAGGGCACCTATACCAGGCTACCTATACTGTAAGCACATATACCAGGCTACCTATACTGTGGGCACCTATACCTGGCTATCTATACTGGGGGCACCTATACCAGGCTACCTATACAGTGCCGAATTTATACTCTTTACTGCCCAAGGCCACTGTCAACAGCTGCCCCCCTTCAGTATGGGTAGCAAGATGACCCCTCCCCCCTTCCCTCCAGTATAGATAGCGAGATGACCCCTCCCCCTTCCCTCCAGTATAAACTAGATGACCCCTCCCCCTTTTCTCTAGTATAGCTAGCCTGATGACCCCACCCCAGTATAGGTAGCCATATGACCCCTCCCCCTTTCCCTCCAGTATAGGTAGCCAGATGACTCCACCCCCTTTCCCTCCAGTATAGGTAGCCAGATGACTGCCTTAATTCCGCCATTTTCCACCCCCCCTTTCAATTCCACCATAGCAGCCATCAGTGTCACTCATTTCTCCGCTTGTCTCCAGTGCAGAAGCTTCCTCTTCCTTTCAGTCTCCAAAGCCGAGGTCAGGTGCTCGCCTGATCTCCCTGCATTGCAGCATCTGCAAGCTTGCAAATGCTGCACCAGTTTAGCCTGCTGCTTTAGTGCCCTTGCTCCTGTGGTGCCCTAGGCCATGGCCTCGGTGGCCTTGGCCTAAATCCAGCCCTGTACCTATAACTGGGGGCACCTATACCAGGCTACCTATACTGGGGGACCCTATATCAGACTACCTATACTGGGGGCACCTATACATGACTATCAATACAGGGGGCACCTATACCAGGCTACCTATACTGGCAGCACCAATTCCAAGCTACCTATACCAGGGGCACCTATACCTGGATACCTATACCTGGCTACAGGGGTGTTTCTAGGTTCCTGGGAGATCCAGGGCACCCCTGGTCACCAAGAGGCAATGAGTGTGTGTGCAAAGTGGGCGTGGTCATAGGTGAGGCCAAATGTACATGAACATAGCTGTGGCGTAACTTAAATATATTCAATAGGCAGTATTTCACATATATAAACCCCTCACCTGGCTTCTGTCCTCGGCTGGCTGGCCTGTGCGCTGTACTCGGCTGGCGGTTATGCTGGGCTGCCTGGCTGTGACAGCTTGGCTGGCGATGATGTTGAGCCGGCCTGGCTTTGCTAGGTGACTTGCTGGGGGCTTTGCAATTTGCTGGGGGCATTTTGGGGGGCTTTACTAGGCTTTGCTTGGCTGTATGCTGTGCTGGGCTGGGACCAGGAGGCTTTGCTAGGCTGGGGGGTTTGCTTTGCTGAGGGCTCTGCTTTGCTGGGCTGGGTCCCTGGGGCTTTGCTTGGTTGTAGGTAGGTAGGTGCCTCCAGTATAGGTTAGATAGGTAGCTGCCCCCAGCATAGGATAGATAGGTAGCTGCCCCCAGCGTAAGATAGATAGGTAGCTGCCCCCCAGCGTAGGTTAGATAGGTAGCTGCCCCCGGCGTAGGTTAGATAGGTAGCTGCCCCCGGCGTAGGTTAGATAGGTAGCTGCCCCCGGCGTAGGTTAGATAGGTAGCTGCCCCCGGCGTAGGTTAGATAGGTAGCTGCCCCCGGCGTAGGTTAGATAGGTAGCTGCCCCCGGCGTAGGTTAGATAGGTAGCTTCCCCCGGCGTAGGTTAGATAGGTAGCTGCCCCCGGCGTAGGTGAGATAGGTAGCTGCCCCCGGCGTAGGTGAGATAGGTAGCTGCCCCCGGCGTAGGTGAGATAGGTAGCTGACCCCGGCGTAGGTGAGATAGGTAGCTGACCCCGGCGTAGGTTAGATAGGTAGCTGCCCCCGGCGTAGGTTAGATAGGTAGCTGCCCCCGGCGTAGGTTAGATAGGTAGCTGCCCCCGGCGTAGGTTAGATAGGTAGCTGCCCCCGGCGTAGGTTAGATAGGTAGCTGCCCCCGGCATAGGTTAGATAGGTAGCTGCCCCCGGCGTAGGTGAGATAGGTAGCTGCCCCCGGCGTAGGTGAGATAGGTAGCTGACCCCGGCGTAGGTGAGATAGGTAGCTGACCCCGGCGTAGGTGAGATAGGTAGCTGACCCCGGCGTAGGTGAGATAGGTAGCTGACCCCGGCGTAGGTGAGATAGGTAGCTGACCCCGGCGTAGGTTAGATAGGTAGCTGCCCCCGGCGTAGGTGAGATAGGTAGCTGCCCCCGGCGTAGGCTAGATAGGCAGCTGCCCCCGGCGTAGGTTAGATAGGCAGCTGCCCCCGGCGTAGGTTAGATAGGCAGCTGCCCCGGCGTAGGTTAGATAGGTAGCTGCCCCCGGCGTAGGTTAGATAGGTAGCTGCCCCCGGCGTAGGTTAGATAGGTAGCTGCCCCCGGCGTAGGTTAGATAGGTAGCTGCCCCCGGCGTAGGTTAGATAGGTAGCTGCCCCCGGCGTAGGTTAGATAGGTAGCTGCCCCCGGCGTAGGTTAGATAGGTAGCTGCCCCCGGCATAGGTTAGATAGGTAGCTGCCCCCGGCGTAGGTTAGATAGGTAGTTGCCCCCGGCGTAGGTTAGATAGGTAGCTTCCCCCAGCGTAGGTGAGATAGGTAGCTACCACCAGTGTAGGTGAGATAGGTAGCTGCCCCCAGCATAGGTGAGATAGGTAGCTGCCCCCAGCATAGGTGAGATAGGACGCTTCCCCTAGGGTAGATTAGATAGGTAGCTGCCCCCAGCGTAGGTTAGATAGGTAGCTGCCCCCGGCGTAGGTTAGATAGGTAGCTGCCCCCCAGCATAGGTTAGATAGGAAGCTGCCCCCCAGCATAGGTTAGATAGGTAGCTGCCCCCCAGCATAGGTTAGATAGGTAGCTGCCCCCCAGCATAGGTTAGATAGGTAGCTGCCCCCAGCATAGGTTAGATAGGTAGCTGCCCCCCAGCGTAGGTTAGATAGGTAGCTGCCCCCAGTGTAGGTTAGATAGGAAGCTGCCCCTAGGGTAGATTAGATAGGTAGCTGCCCCCAACGTAGGAGGCGGGAGTAAGGAGGCGGGCCGGTGGGGAGGAGCGGGCAGTTAAAAACTCACCTCCGATCGCAGGCTCCAGCTTCTTCCGACTACCTCCCCGGCGTAGTTCGCATTGGTAACCGCGCCCCCTGTGATGACATCGCTGCGCTGTAACTAAGGCGACGGACACCAGGGAGGAAGTCGGAAGAAGCTGGAGGCTGCGATCGGAGGTGAGTTTTTAACTGCGCGCTCCTCCCTGTCAGTCCGCCCAGTGCCCCCTCCTGCCAATCAATCGATCCGGGGCACCATGGCAACAGGTTCCAGGCTGGTGCCCCGGATCAAAGGCCCTAGCGACGCCTCTGCCAGGCTACCTATACTGGGGGCCCCTATACCAGGCTGCCTATACTGGGGGCACCTATACCTGGCTATCTATACTGGGGGGCACCTAGTATAATCAGCGTTTTTCTGCTTTACTGAATGCGATAATGCTTAGTGAATTCAACCCATTGTATCAGTGTCACACAACACACAGTACATTCAGATACAGAGTATCAGTATCACACAACACGCTGTACATGTAGATACAATGTATCAGTGTCACACAACTCACAATACATCCAGATACAATGTATCAGTGTCACACAACACACAGTACATGTAGATACAATGTATCAGTGTCACACAACACACAGTACATCCAGATACATTGTATCAGTGTCACACAACACACAGTACATCCAGATACAATGTATCAGTGTCACACAATACACAGTACATCCAGATACAATATATCAGTGTCACACAACACACAGTACATCCAGATACAATGTATCAGTGTCACACAATACACAGTACATCCAGATACATTGTATCAGTGTCACACAATACACAGTACATCCAGATACAATGTATCAGTGTCACACAACACACAGTACATCCAGATACAATGTATCAGTGTCACACAACACACAATACATCCAGATACAATGTATCAGTGTCACACAATACACAGTACATCCAGATACAATGTATCAGTGTCACACAACACACAGTACATCCAGATACAATGTATCAGTGTCACACAACACACAGTACATCCAGATACAATGTATCAGTGTCACACAACACACAATACATCCAGATACAATGTATCAGTGTCACACAACACACAGTACATGTAGATACAATGTATCAGTGTCACACAACATACAGTACATGTAGATACAATGTATCAGTGTCACACAATACACAGTACATCCAGATACAATGTATCAGTGTCACACAACACACAGTACATCCATATACAATGTATCAGTGTCACACAACACACAATACATCCAGATACAATGTATCAGTGTCACACAACACACAGTACATCCAGATACAATGTATCAGTGTCACACAACTCACAATACATCCAGATACAATGTATCAGTGTCACACAACACACAGTACATGTAGATACAATGTATCAGTGTCACACAACACACAGTACATCCAGATACAATGTATCAGTGTCACACAACACACAATACATCCAGATACAATGTATCAGTGTCACACAACACACAGTACATGTAGATACAATGTATCAGTGTCACACAACACACAGTACATCCAGATACAATGTATCAGTGTCACACAACTCACAATACATCCAGATACACTGTATCAGTGTCACACAACACACAGTACATCCAGATACAATGTATCAGTGTCACACAACACACAGTACATCCAGATACAATGTATCAGTGTCACACAATACACAGTACATCCAGATACAATGTATCAGTGTCACACAACACACAGTACATCCAGATACAATGTATCAGTGTCACACAATACACAGTACATCTAGATACAATGTATCAGTGTCACACAATACACAATACATCCAGATACAATGTATCAGTGTCACACAACACACAGTACATCCAGATACTATGCATCAGTGTCACACAACTCACAATACATCCAGATACAATGTATCAGTGTCACACAACACACAGTACATGTAGATACAATGTATCAGTGTCACACAACACACAGTACATCCAGATACAATGTATCAGTGTCACACAACACACTGTACATCCAGATACAATGTATCAGTGTCACACAATACACAGTACATCCAGATACAATGTATCAGTGTCACACAACACACAGTACATCCAGATACAATGTATCAGTGTCACACAATACACAGTACATCTAGATACAATGTATCAGTGTCACACAATACACAATACATCCAGATACAATGTATCAGTGTCACACAACACACAGTACATGTAGATACAATGTATCAGTGTCAAACAACACAAAGTACATCCAGATACAATGTATCAGTGTCACACAACACACAGTACATGTAGATACAATGTATCAGTGTCATACAACTCACAATACATCCAGATACAATGTATCAGTGTCACACAACACACAGTACATGTAGATACAATGTATCAGTGTCACACAACATACAGTACATCCAGATACAATGTATCAGTGTCACACAACACACAGTACATGTAGATACAATGTATCAGTGTCACACAACACACAGTACATGTAGATACAATGTATCAGTGTCATACAACTCACAATACATCCAGATACAATGTATCAGTGTCACACAACATACAGTACATGTAGATACAATGTATCAGTGTCACACAACATACAGTACATCCAGAGACAATGTATCAGTGTCACACAACATACAGTACATCCAGATACAATGTATCAGTGTCACACAACACACAGTACATCCAGATACAATGTATCAGTGTCACACAACACACAATACATCCAGATACAATGTATCAGTGTCACACAACACACAGTACATCCAGATACAATGTATCAGTGTCACACAACACACAGTACATGTAGATACAATGTATTAGTGTCACACAACACACAGTACATCAAGATACAATGTATCAGTGTCACACAGCACACAGTACATCCAGATACAATGTATCAGTGTCACACAATACACAGTACATCCAGATACAATGTATCAGTGTCACACAACACACAGTACATGTAGATACAATGTATCAGTGTCACACAACACACAGTACATGTAGATACAATGTATCAGTGTCACACAACACACAGTACATGTAGATACAATGTATTAGTGTCACACAACACACAGTACATCAAGATACAATGTATCAGTGTCACACAACTCACAGTGCATCCAGATACAATGTATCAGTGTCACACAACATACAGTACATGTAGATACAATGTATCAGTGTCACACAACTCACAGTGCATCCAGATACAATGTATCAGTGTCACACAACACGCAGTACATCTATATACAATGTATCAGTGTCACACAACACACAGTACATCCAGATACAATGTATCAGTGTCACACAACACACAGTACATCCAGATACAATGTATCAGTGTCACACAACTCACAGTGCATCCAGATACAATGTATCAGTGTCACACAACACGCAGTACATCTATATACAATGTATCAGTGTCACACAACACACAGTACATCTATATACAATGTATCAGTGTCACACAACACACAGTACATGTAGATACAATGTATCAGTGTCACACAACTCACAGTGCATCCAGATACAATGTATCAGTGTCACACAACACGCAGTACATCCAGATACAATGTATCAGTGTCACACAATACACAGTACATCTAGATACAATGTATCAGTGTCACACAATACACAGTACATCTAGATACAATGTATCAGTGTCACACAACACACAGTACATCCAGATACAATGTATCAGTGTCACACAACTCACAGTGCATCCAGATACAATGTATCAGTGTCACACAACACGCAGTACATCTATATACAATGTATCAGTGTCACACAACACACAGTACATCTATATACAATGTATCATTGTCACACAACACACAGAACATGTAGATACAATATATCAGTGTCACACAACACACAGTACATCCAGATACAATGTAACAGTGTCACACAACACGCAGTACATCTAGATACAATGTATCAGTGTCACACAACACGCTGTACATCCAGAGACAATGTATCAGTGTCACACAACATGCAGTACATGTAGATACAATGTATCAGTGTCACACAACACACAGTACATGTAGATACAATGTATCAGTGTCGCACAACACACAGTACATCCATATACAATGCATCAGTGTCACACAACATACAGTACATGTAGATACAATGTATCAGTGTCACACAACATGCAGTACATGTAGATACAATGTATCAGTGTCACACAACACACAGTACATCCATATACAATGTATCAGTGTCACACAACACACAGTACATCCAGATACAATGTATCAGTGTCACACAATACACAGTACATCCAGATACAATGTATCAGTGTCACACAACACACAGTACATCCATATACAATGTATCAGTGTCACACAACACACAGTACATCCAGATACAATGTATCAGTGTCACACAACACACAGTACATCCATATACAATGTATCAGTGTCACACAACACACAGTACATCCAGATACAATGTATCAGTGTCACACAACACACAGTACATCCATATACAATGTATCAGTGTCACACAATACACAGTACATCCAGATACAATGTATCAGTGTCACACAACACACAGTACATCCATATACAATGCATCAGTGTCACACAACACACAGTACATCCAGATACAATGTATCAGTGTCACACAACACACAGTACATCCATATACAATGTATCAGTGTCACACAACACACAGTACATCCAGATACAATGTATCAGTGTCACACAACACACAGTACATCCATATACAATGTATCAGTGTCACACAACACACAGTACATCCATATACAATGCATCAGTGTCACACAACACACAGTACATCCAGATACAATGTATCAGTGTCACACAACACACAGTACATCCATATACAATGTATCAGTGTCACACAACACACAGTACATCCAGATACAATGTATCAGTGTCACACAATACACAGTACATCCAGATACAATGTATCAGTGTCACACAACATACAGTACATCAAGATACAATGTATCAGTGTCACACAACACACAGTACATCCAGATACAATGTATCAGTGTCACACAACACACAGTACATCCATATACAATGTATCAGTGTCACACAACACACAGTACATCCAGATACAATGTATCAGTGTCACACAACATGCAGTACATCTATATACAATGTATCAGTGTCTCACAACTCACAGTGCATCTAAATGAGAGACACCGGGGGTCACACATAAAATTAATCAGTGCATCTCCATGGAAACTAAGTCCCACATGTGCCCTTTTTCCTCATAAATCTTTATTTTATGAGGAATGTCAGCTTTAGATGAACACCGCCGCCATTTTCCTGTCACATCTCAATTGAAGCCAATTTGGCAATTCCTGGTGGACGATGAGGAGGGACAATTAGATTACAATTTCCAGTCTCTGCAGCCGCACAATGAGGTGAGCGAGACGCGGCCATATTATTGGCCTCACAAGGCGCTGCGTGATATTAGTGCTAATAATTCACATTATCGACACGTGCGACAGGTCATGCAGAAAGAGGGGGGTATTCACAGACTAATTCTCAGATAATAAGGACTTTGTTACTAGACACTCCACAGATGAAAAAATAGAAACCCTTTTCAGGACTGCCACATATCACCATGGGGATACAAAAGAGGTGTGGCCAGGGGTAGTATTGCCACACATCATCATGGTGATACCATAGAGGTGTAGCCAGGGGTAGTACTGCCACATATCACCAGGGTGATATGATAGAGGTGTGGCCAGCGGTAGTATTGCCACATATCACCATGGTGATATGATAGAGGTGTGGCCAGGGGTAGTACTGCAACATATTACCATGGGGATACGATAAAGGGTGTGGCCAGGGGTAGTACAGCCACATATCACCATGGTGATACGACAGAGGTGTGGCCAGGGGTAGTACTGACACAAATCACCATGGTGATACGACAGAGGTGTGGCCAGGGGAAGTACTGCCACATATCCCCATGGCCCCATGAGGACTGTGGCCTCCCTCAAAGTACTCTTCAGCCCTTCTGTTCTGGCGCTATGACTCCCGGTAAGCCTGTCAGTCATAGCTAGTCATGAGCTTTTGTGCATGCGCGGCTCAGCTACGCATACACCTCAACGCACTCCCACTGCCGAGAGCGTTCTGTGCCTGTGCAGCAGTACTGTGCAGGGGCAGAATGCTCCCATACAACGCTGTTTAATTCTCATCTCCCTGCAACCATAGCAACAGTACAGGATTTGGAATACACATTGTTACAATTTCACTACTCTGCAACCATGGAAACAATACATGGTTTGGAATAAAGGAGATTGAAATGTCACAACTCTGCAACTATGGCAACAATACAGGGTATACAGTGGTACACAATTCTCCTTTCCACATTTCTCCTGACAAGAGTACGCGGGTGGTGGTGGTGGTGGGGGGGGGGGGGGGGGGTTGGAGTATAATATGCTCCCTTTGGAGTACAGAACCTGATCCAGTTATTACAGCGGAGTGACACACCCATGTAGCATTTCCTATTAGGAAGACACTGAGACCACATCTGGACGGTCATATGTCGGACATCTCTGGCTGTGTGCTGGTTCCAGGTGTTGTGGTTGTGGGACTGGAATGTGCCGGGAAGCCCTGGAACCTGAGTTCAGCAGCACCGGCGGCAGCAGCTGCGGTATCTGTGCGGTATGCCAGGTGCGCTGTAATCGCACTCACTAATCTAGGTCACTATTATTAATTACTCCACACCGTCCACACAGGAGAAGCCATAAATCTGGTGTCACCTAGAAAAATGACCGATCTGGTGAAAGTCAGCGAGGAGAAACGAGAAACAGCGATGTGATAACACAGATTCCGGGAAGACACCCTGCAGGGGTCGGGAGACCCTGTACATCGAGATGCTGCAAACTAATTACCCTACATATTCCACCGCTGTCACACACTGATTCACAGAGGGGGACACAAGAGCACCGGTCACATCTCTTCCTGTGCAGGACAAAAAGGGGCTGCATAGTCAAGCACGCAGCCAGCAGAGTCACACCTGGAACAAGCATGCAGCCTGCGGAGTCACACCTGGAACAAGCATGCAGCCAGCAGAGTCAAACCTGGAGCAAGCATACAGCCAGCGGAGTCACACCTGGAACAAGCATGCTGCCAGCAGGGTCACACCTGGAACAAGCACGCAGCCAGCAGAGTCACACCTGGAACAAGCATGCAGCCTGCGGAGTCACACCTGGAACAAGCATGCAGCCAGCAGAGTCACACCTGGAGCAAGCATACAGCCAGCGGAGTCACACCTGGAACAAGCATGCAGCCAGCGGGGTCACCCCTGGAACAAGCATGCAGCCAGCAGTCACACCTGGAACAAGCATGCAGCCAGTAGAGTCACACCTGGAACAAGCATGCAGCCAGCGGGGTCACCCCTGGAACAAGCATGCAGCCAGCAGTCACACCTGGAACAAGCATGCAGCCAGCAGAGTCACACCTGGAGCAAGCATACAGCCAGCGGAGTCACACCTGAAACAAGCATGCAGCCAGCGGGGTCACCCCTGGAACAAGCATGCAGCCAGCAGAGTAACACCTGGAACAAGCATGCAGCCAGCGGAGTCACACCTGGAACAAGCATGCAGCCAGCGGGGTCACCCCTGGAACAAGCATGCAGCCAGCAGAGTAACACCTGGAACAAGCCTGCAGCCAGCGGAGTCACACCTGGAACAAGCATGCAGCCAGCGGAGTCACACCTGGAACAAGCATGCTGCCAGCGGAGTCACACCTGGAACAAGCACGCAGCCAGTAGAGTCACGCCTGGAACAAGCATGCAGCCTGCGGAGTCACACCTGGAACAAGCATGCAGCCAGCAGAGTCACACCTGGAACAAGCATGCAGCCTGCGGAGTCACACTTGGAACAAGCATGCAGCCAGCGGAGTCACGCTTGGAACAAGCATGCAGCCAGCGGGGTCACCCCTGGAACAAGCACGCAGCCAGCGGGGTCACCCCTGGAACAAGCACGCAGCCAGTGGAGTCACGCCTGGAACAAGCATGCAGCCAACGGAGTCACACCTGGAACAAGCATGCAGCCAGTGGAGGCACACCTGGAACAAGCATGCAGCCAGCATAGTAACACCTGGAACAAGCATGCAGCCAGCGGAGTCACACCTGGAACAAGCATGCAGCCAGCAGAGTCACATCTGGAACAAGCACGCAGCAATCGGAGTCACACCTGGAACAAGCATGCAGCCAGCAGAGTGACACCTGGAACAAGCATGCAGCCATCGGAGTCGCACGTGGAACAAGCCTGCAGCCAGCAGAGTCACACCTGGAAAAAGCATGCAACCAGCAGAGTCACACCTGTAACAAGCATGCAGCCAGCAGAGTCACACCTGGAAAAAGCATGCAGCCAGCGGAGTCACACCTGGAACAAGCATGCAGCCAGTGGAGTCACACCCGGAACAAGCATGAAGCCAGCAGAGTCACACCTGGAACAAGCATGCAGCCAGCAGAGTCACACCCGGAACAAGCATGCAGCCAGTGGAGTCACACCTGGAACAAGCATGCAGCCAGCGGAGTCATAACTGGAACAAGCATGCAGCCAGCAGAGTCACATCTGGAACAAGCATGCAGCCAGCGGAGTCAAACCCGGAACAAGCACGCAGCCAGCGGAGTCACACTTGGAACAAGCATGCAGCCAGTAGAGTCACCCCTGGACCAAGCATGCAGCCAGCAGAGTCACACCTGGAACAAGCATGCAGCCAGTGGAGTCACACCTGGAACAAGCACACAGCCAGCGGAGTCACACCTGGAACAAGCATGCAGCCAGCGGAGTCACACCTGGAACAAGCATGCAGCCAGCAGAGTCACACCTGGAACAAGCATGCAGCCAGTGGAGTCACACCTGGAACAAGCATGCAGCCAGCAGTCACCCCTGGAACAAGCATGCAGCCAGCAGAGTCACACTTGGAAAAAGCATGCAGCCAGCAGAGTCACACCTGGACCAAGCAGGCAGCCAGCGGAGTCACACCTGGAACAAGCATGCAGCCAGCGGAGTCACACCTGGAACAAGCACGCAGCCAGCGGAGTCACACCTGGAACAAGCATGCAGCCAGCGGAGTCACACCTGGAACAAGCATGCAGCCAGCAGAGTCACACCTGGAACAAGCATGCAGCCAGCGGAGTCACACCTGGAACAAGCATGCAGCCAGCAGAGTCACACCTGGAAAAAGCATGCAGCCAGCAGAGTCACACCTGGAACAAGCATGCAGCCAGCAGAGTCACACCTGGAACAAGCATGCAGCCAGTGGAGTCGCACCTGGAACAAGCATGCAGCCAGCAGAGTCACACCTGGAAAAAGCATGCAGCCAGCAGAGTCACACCTGGAACAAGCATGCAGCCAGCAGAGTCACACCTGGAAAAAGCATGCAGCCAGCGGAGTCACACCTGGAACAAGCATGCAGCCAGTGGAGTCACACCCGGAACAAGCATGAAGCCAGCAGAGTCACACCTGGAACAAGCATGCAGCCAGCAGAGTCACACCCGGAACAAGCATGCAGCCAGTGGAGTCACACCTGGAACAAGCATGCAGCCAGCGGAGTCATAACTGGAACAAGCATGCAGCCAGCAGAGTCACATCTGGAACAAGCATGCAGCCAGCGGAGTCACACCCGGAACAAGCACGCAGCCAGCGGAGTCACACTTGGAACAAGCATGCAGCCAGTAGAGTCACCCCTGGACCAAGCATGCAGCCAGCAGAGTCACACCTGGAACAAGCATGCAGCCAGTGGAGTCACACCTGGAACAAGCACGCAGCCAGCGGAGTCACACCTGGAACAAGCATGCAGCCAGCGGAGTCACACCTGGAACAAGCATGCAGCCAGCAGAGTCACACCTGAAACAAGCATGCAGCCAGTGGAGTCACACCTGGAACAAGCATGCAGCCAGCAGTCACCCCTGGAACAAGCATGCAGCCAGCAGAGTCACACTTGGAACAAGCATGCAGCCAGCAGAGTCACACCTGGACCAAGCAGGCAGCCAGCGGAGTCACACCTGGAACAAGCATGCAGCCAGCGGAGTCACACCTGGAACAAGCACGCAGCCAGCGGAGTCACACCTGGAACAAGCATGCAGCCAGCGGAGTCACACCTGGAACAAGCATGCAGCCAGCGGAGTCACACCTGGAACAAGCATGCAGCCAGTGAAGTCACACCTGGAACAAGCATGCAGCCAGCAGTCACCCCTGGAACAAGCATGCAGCCAGCAGAGTCACACCCGGAACAAGCATGCAGCCAGCAGAGTCACACCTGGAACAAGCATGCAGCCAGCAGTCACACCTGGAACAAGCATGCAGCCAGCAGAGTCACACCTGGAACAAGCATGCAGCCAGCAGTCACACCTGGAACAAGCATGCAGCCAGGGGAGTCACACCTGGAACAAGCATGCAGCCAGCGGAGTCACACCTGGAACAAGCATGCAGCCAGTGGGGTCACACCTGGGACAAGCATGCAGCCAGCGGATTCACACCTGGAGCAAGCATGCAGCCAGCAGAGTCACACCGGGAACAAGCATGCAGCCAGTGGGGTCACACCTGGAACAAGCATGCAGCCAGCGGAGTCACACCTGGAACAAGCATGCAGCCAGCAGAGTCACCCCTGGAACAAGCATGCAGCCAGTGGGGTCACACCTGGAACAAGCATGCAGCCAGCGGAGTCACACCTGGAACAAGCATGCAGCCAGCGGAGTCACACCTGGAACAAGCATGCAGCCAGTGGGGTCACACCTGGAACAAGCATGCAGCCAGCGGAGTCACACCTGGAACAAGCATGCAGCCAGCGGAGTCACACCTGGAACAAGCACGCAGCCAGCAGAGTCACACCTGGAACAAGCATGCAGCCACCGGAGTCACACCTGGAACAAGCATGCAGCCAGCGGAGTCACACCTGGAACAAGCATGCAGCTAGTGGGGTCACACCTGGAACAAGCATGCAGCCAGTGTAGTCACACCTGGAACAAGCATGCAGCCAGTGGGGTCACACCTGGAACAAGCATGCAGCCAGTGGGGTCACACCTGGAACAAGCATGCAGCCAGCAGAGTCACACCTGGAACAAGCATGCAGCCAGCAGAGTCACACCTGGAACAAGCATGCAGCCAGCGGAGTCACACCTGGAACAAGCATGCAGCCAGTGGAGTCACACCTGGAACAAGCATGCAGCCAGTGGAGTTACACCTGGAACAAGCATGCAGCCAGCGGGGTCACACCTGGAACAAGCATGCAGCCAGCGGGGTCACACCTGGAACAAGCATGCAGCCAGCAGAGTCACACCTGGAACAAGCACGTAGGCAGCGGAGTCACACCTGGAACAAGCATGCAGCCAGCGGAGTCACACCTGGAACAAGCATGCAGCCAGCGGAGTCACACCTGGAACAAGCACGCAGCCAGCGGAGTCGCACCTGGAACAAGCATGCAGCCAGTGGAGTTACACCTGGAACAAGCATGCAGCCAGCGGAGTCACACCTGGAACAAGCATGCAGCCAGCAGAGTCACACCTGGAACAAGCATGCAGCCAGCGGAGTCACACCTGGAACAAGCATGCAGCCAGCGGAGTCACACCTGGAACAAGCACGCAGCCAGCGGAGTCGCACCTGGAACAAGCATGCAGCCAGTGGAGTTACACCTGGAACAAGCATGCAGCCAGCGGAGTCACACCTGGAACAAGCATGCAGCCAGTGGGGTCACACCTGGAACAAGCATGCAGCCAGTGGAGTCACACCTGGAACAAGCATGCAGCCAGCAGTCACCCCTGGAACAAGCATGCAGCCAGCAGAGTCACACCCGGAACAAGCATGCAGCCAGCAGAGTCACACCTGGAACAAGCATGCAGCCAGCAGTCACACCTGGAACAAGCATGCAGCCAGCAGAGTCACACCTGGAACAAGCATGCAGCCAGCAGTCACACCTGGAACAAGCATGCAGCCAGGGGAGTCACACCTGGAACAAGCATGCAGCCAGCGGAGTCACACCTGGAACAAGCATGCAGCCAGTGGGGTCACACCTGGGACAAGCATGCAGCCAGCGGATTCACACCTGGAGCAAGCATGCAGCCAGCAGAGTCACACCGGGAACAAGCATGCAGCCAGCGGGGTCACACCTGGAACAAGCATGCAGCCAGCAGAGTCACCCCTGGAACAAGCATGCAGCCAGCGGGGTCACACCTGGAACAAGCATGCAGCCAGCGGAGTCACACCTGGAACAAGCATGCAGCCAGCGGAGTCACACCTGGAACAAGCATGCAGCCAGCGGAGTCACACCTGGAACAAGCATGCAGCCAGCGGAGTCACACCTGGAACAAGCACGCAGCCAGCAGAGTCACACCTGGAACAAGCATGCAGCCACCGGAGTCACACCTGGAACAAGCATGCAGCCAGCGGAGTCACACCTGGAACAAGCATGCAGCTAGTGGGGTCACACCTGGAACAAGCATGCAGCCAGTGTAGTCACACCTGGAACAAGCATGCAGCCAGTGGGGTCACACCTGGAACAAGCATGCAGCCAGCGGAGTCACACCTGGAACAAGCATGCAGCCAGCAGAGTCACACCTGGAACAAGCATGCAGCCAGCAGAGTCACACCTGGAACAAGCATGCAGCCAGCGGAGTCACACCTGGAACAAGCATGCAGCCAGCGGAGTCACACCTGGAACAAGCATGCAGCCAGCGGAGTCACACCTGGAACAAGCATGCAGCCAGCGGAGTCACACCTGGAACAAGCATGCAGCCAGCAGAGTCACACCTGGAACAAGCATGCAGCCAGCAGAGTCACACCTGGAACAAGCACGCAGGCAGCGGAGTCACACCTGGAACAAGCATGCAGCCAGCGGAGTCACACCTGGAACAAGCATGCAGCCAGCGGAGTCACACCTGGAACAAGCACGCAGCCAGCGGAGTCGCACCTGGAACAAGCATGCAGCCAGCGGAGTCGCACCTGGAACAAGCATGCAGCCAGCGGAGTCACACCTGGAACAAGCATGCAGCCAGCTGAGTCACACCTGGAACAAGCATGCAGCCAGTGGAGTCACACCTGGAACAAGCATGCAGCCAGCGGAGTCACACCTGGAACAAGCATGCAGCCAGCGGAGTCACACCTGGAACAAGCACGCAGCCAGCGGAGTCGCACCTGGAACAAGCATGCAGCCAGTGGAGTTACACCTGGAACAAGCATGCAGCCAGCGGAGTCACACCTGGAACAAGCATGCAGCCAGTGGGGTCACACCTGGAACAAGCATGCAGCCAGTGTAGTCACACCTGGAACAAGCATGCAGCCAGCTGAGTCACACCTGGAACAAGCATGCAGCCAGCTGAGTCACACCTGGAACAAGCATGCAGCCAGCTGAGTCACACCTGGAACAAGCATGCAGCCAGCAGAGTCACACCTGGAACAAGCATGCAGCCAGCGGAGTCACACCTGGAACAAGCATGCAGCCAGCGGAGTCACACCTGGAACAAGCACGCAGCCAGCGGAGTCGCACCTGGAACAAGCATGCAGCCAGTGGGGTCACACCTGGAACTAACATGCAGCCAGCGGAGTCACACCTGGAACAAGCATGCAGCCAGCGGAGTCACACCTGGAACAAGCACGCAGCCAGCGGAGTCGCACCTGGAACAAGCATGCAGTCAGCGGAGTCACACCTGGAACAAGCATGCAGCCAGCAGAGTCACACCTGGAACAAGCATGCAGCCAGCGGAGTCACACCTGGAACAAGCATGCAGCCAGCGGAGTCACACCTGGAACAAGCACGCAGCCAGCGGAGTCACACCTGGAACAAGCATGCAGCCAGCGGAGTCACCCCTGGAACAAGCATGCAGCCAGCGGAGTCACACCTGGAACAAGCATGCAGCCTGCGGAGTCACATCTGGAACAAGCATGCAGCCAGCAGAGTCACACCTGGAACAAGCATGCAGCCAGCAGAGTCACACCTGGAACAAGCATGCAGCCAGCGGAGTCGCACCTGGAACAAGCACGCAGCCAGCGGAGTCACACCTGGAACAAGCATGCAGCCAGCAGTCACACCTAGAACAAGCATGCAGCCAGTGGGGTCACACCTGGAACAAGCATGCAGCCAGCGGAGTCACACCTGGAACAAGCACGCAGCCAGCGGAGACACACCTGGAACAACCACGCAGCCAGCGGAGTCACACCTGGAACAAGCATGCAGCCAGTGGAGTCACACCTGGAACAAGCATGCAGCCAGCGGAGTCACACCTGGAACAAGCACGCAGCCAGCGGAGTCACACCTGGCACAAGCACGCAGCCAGCGGAGTCGCACCTGGAACAAGCATGCAGCCAGCGGAGTCACACCTGGAAGAAGCATGCAGCCAGCGGAGTCACACCTGGAACAAGCATGCAGCCAGTGGGGTCACACCTGGAACAAGCATGCAGCCAGCGGAGTCACACCTGGAACTAACATGCAGCCAGAGGAGTCACACCTGGAAGAAGCATGCAGCCAGCAGAGTCCAACCTGGAAATCACTTGGCTTTTTTACAACCACACCAAATGGTTTACAAAAAGTATTTCAATGTTAATTCTAAACAACAGAATAAAGTATTATCAGTATTTAAATGAATTGCAATGAGAGATACGCTTAAAAAGCCCATGCTAGAGTTCCCCTTTAATCAGTATCCTTGTCTATTATTTGCTGTATAACACAGGGAATTCCCCAACATGAGGGAAGGCAGGGAGCCCCCAATATTCAGGAGTTTACCCCGGTCAGGGGGTTCGGCCTGTCAGTGGGGGGAGGCAGGGAGCCCCCCCGTATTCAGGGGTTTGCTCCGGGCAGGGGGTCTGGCCTGTCAGTGGGGGGAGGCAGGGAGTCCCCCATATTCAGGGGTTTACCCCGGTCAGGGGGTTCGGCCTGTCAGTGGGGGGAGGCAGGTAGCCCCCCATATTCAGGGGTTTGCTCTGGTCAGGGGGTCCGGCCTGCTGGTGGGAAGGCAGGGAGCCCCCAGTATTCAGGGGTTTACCCCGGTCAGGGGGTTCGGCCTGCTGGTGGGGAAGGCAGGTAGCCCCCCATATTCAGGGGTTTGCTCTGGTCAGGGGGTCCGGCCTGCTGGTGGGAAGGCAGGGAGCCCCCAGTATTCAGGGGTTTGCTCTGGTCAGGGGGTCCGGCCTGTCGGTGGGAAGGCAGGGAGCACCCAATATTCAGGGGTTTGCCCCGGTCAGGGGGTTCGGCCTGCTGGTGGGGAAGGCAGGTAGCCCCCCATATTCAGGGGTTTGCTCTGGTCAGGGGGTCCGGCCTGTCGGTGGGAAGGCAGGGAGTCCCCCATATTCAGGGGTTTGCTCCGGTTAGGGGATCCGGCCTGTCAGTGGGGGGAGGCAGGGAACCCCCATATTCAGGGGTTTGCTCTGGGCAGGGGGTCCGGCCTGTCGGTGGGAAGGCAGGGAGTCCCCCATATTCAGGGGTTTGCTCCGGTTAGGGGGTCTGGCCTGTCAGTGGGGGGAGGCAGGGAGCCCCCATATTCAGGGGTTTGCTCCGGTCAGGGGTCCGGCCTGTCAGTGGGAAGGCAGGGAGTCCCCCATATTCAGGGGTTTGCTCCGGTTAGGGGGTCTGGCCTGTCAGTGGGGGGAGGCAGGGAGCCCCCAGTATTCAGGGGTTTGCTCCGGTCAGGGGGTCCGGCCTGTCAGTGGGAAGGCAGGGAGTCCCCCATATTCAGGGGTTTGTCCCGGTCAGGGGGTCCGGCCTGTTAGTGGGGGGAGGCAGGGAGCCCCCAGTATTCAGGGGTTTGCTCCGGTCAGGGGGTCTGGCCTGTCGGTGGGAAGGCAGGGAGCCCCCAGTATTCAGGGGTTTGCTCCGGTCAGGGGGTCCGGCCTGTCAGTGGGAAGGCAGGGAGTCCCCCATATTCAGGGGTTTGTCCCGGTCAGGGGGTCCGGCCTGTTAGTGGGGGGAGGCAGGGAGCCCCCAGTATTCAGGGGTTTGCTCCGGTCAGGGGGTCTGGCCTGTCGGTGGGAAGGCAGGGAGCCCCCAGTATTCAGGGGTTTGCTCCGGTCAGGGGGTCCGGCCTGTCGGTGGGGGGAGGCAGGGAGTCCTCCATATTCAGGGGTTTGCTCTGGTCAGGGGGTCCGGCCTGTCAGTGGGGGGAGGCAGGGAGTCCCCTATATTCAGGGGTTTGCCCCGGTCAGGGGGTCTGGCCTGTCGGTGGGAAGCAGGGAACCCCCAATATTCAGGGATTTGCTCCGGTCAGGGGGTCCGGCCTGTCAGTGGGGGGAGGCAGGGAACCCCCAGAATTCAGGGGTTTGCTCCGGTCAGGGGGTCCGGTCTGCTGTGGGAAGTGACTGGGGAATTTTACCCTCTTGCAGAGGAAATTGTGCTGTTTATGTAGAGCTGTCAGGAAGCTTGTACTGAATGGAGAGCGATAACTCCCAGCTGTTACTATAGACAGCACTGGTCTCATACAATGACCCCCCTGGACCCCAGAACTCCGGGGGAACCTGCGCCGCCGGCTATATATAGAACTCTGGCACACACACCAGGCTGGAAGTAAATAAAATTAGCAGAAAACATGGAAAAGAGATTAAAGTACAAACAGCTTGAAAGCAGCTGCTGGCGGAGGGGGAACCAGGCGGAGCGGTCGGGGGGAATATTTCCTGCCAGAGGCATGATACTGTGCAGAGGCAGATCAGCAGCCTCACCGGCAAATAGCTCCTTTATTCTGGGTGAGAGTTTGAAAACAAACTACATTTTTACACTTCACTTGACTTCAGTCAAGCAATGGGGAGGCAGGGGCTGCTGCGACTGCAGAGGGCCCATGGGAGGCCGCCTGAGGAGAGAAGGGCCCACGAGGAAGTTAGGGGAGGTCTCAGGATTGGATAGCCAGGAGAGGATGGCTCAGGAGATGGAGGCACAGATAAATCTGATTAACTGTTTTTGGTTCCGCCCCTTTTCTGAATTTAGACCCCAGTCTCACAATGACTGACTGTAGCGGGTTTGAGGCATCTGATATTAATTGTGTAGGAATGGAAGCAATTTAAATATTTCCCTTGAAAAGCAATTGGTAAATTCTGGTTGGCTGTTGTAGGCTCCACCCACTTTCCTGAATATTAATCCCAGTCACCCAGTGTGCCAAGTTCTAGAAACCTGCCATTACCAGTATGAGAATGGCTGTAGTAATTTACCAGCCTATGCTGGTCCGATCTGTGCTGCGTGGGCTCTCCAGCCCACCGCACAGATCGCTTTGAAGCCAGGGCGATCAGACTTCCCCCCTTTTTTCCCCACTAGGGGGATGTCCTGCCGGGGGGGTCTGATCGCCGCCGGCCATCTGCGTTATGCAGGGGGGGGGGCTCCTCAAAGCCCCCCTCTGCAGCCATTTCCGCCCTCTGCCTCCTTACCTCCCTCCCTACCTCTCTCCGTAATGCGCAGGACGGAGTTCCGTCCTGCGCATTGAAGGATAGGCTTCCGCCTATCAGATGCCGGCGATCCCCGGCCAATCAGAGGCCGGGGATCGCCGATCTGCCTTACGGTGTTGCTGCGCAGCAGCACCATATGATGTAAACAGCGGGGATTTCTTCCCCGCGTGTTTACATTTTGCCGGCGAGCCGCGATCGGCGGCTCTCCGGCTGTTCACGGAGACACCCTCTGTGAACTGGCATAGAAAGGCCGCTCGCGGCCGTTTCCATGGTAACCCACTTAAGACCTGCTGACGCCTATAGACGTTAGCTGGTCGTTAAGTGGTTTTTAAATGTTCAGATTTATAATTTTGGTTGTTTTTGGCTCCGCTCACTTTTTGCAACCTTGACACATATTCAGCCAATGTGGAATATGGCAGAGTTATATAAATCTATATATATAAAATCGGATGTATGTAAGTACTGCATGTGTGTATGTGCCGCGATCATTCGAAAACGACTTGACCGATTTGAACGAAACTTGGTATACAGATCCCTTACTACCTGGGATGATATGTTCTGGGGCTCTCGCGTCCCCCCTGCACACGTGGGCGGAGCTACAAACAGCCAATCAGATTTCACCCATTCATTTCAATGGAAAAAATGTAAAAGGCTGCCATTCTCACAGAAATCAAGCCAGAGTCCACACTTGGCAAAGTTGATCACTTGGTGACCGAGATTACAAATCTAGGAAAAGTGGGCGGAGCATAAAACAGCCAATCAAATTTCAGCTATTCATTTTCAATGGCAAAATGTAAACTGCAGCCATTCTTACACTGTTAATCGCAGGGTTTTCCAAACTTGCCACACTTGGTCACTGGGTGACGGGGATTAATATTCAGAAGTGGGTGGAGCCTACAACAGCCAATCAAAATTCACCTGTTGATTTTCAAGGGGAATATTGAAACAGCTGCCCTTCTTACACTGTTAATAGCAGAGGCCTCAAACCTGCTACAGTCGGTCATTAAGTGACTGGGGTTTAAATTCTCTAAAGGGGCGGCCAATCAGATTTCTTTGCTGGATAAACTGCTTCCATTCACACAATTTTGATGCAAGGAACCTGAAAGCTCACAAACTTGGACATTGAGTGACTGTGTGTCAAGTTTACAAAAAGTGGGTGGAGTCAAAACAAATTTCCCTGGGAAAATGTAAACTGCAGCCCTTCTTCACTGTTAATGGCAGGGTTCTCACACTTTGCACAGCTGGTTACTGGATGACTGGGATTAATATTCAGAAAAGTGGGTGGAGCCTAAAAAAGCCAATCAAAATTCACCTTTTGATTTTCAAGGGGAATCTTAAAATTGCTGCCATTCTTGCACTGTTAATGGCCCAAGCCTCAAAGCTGGTACAGTTGGTCATTGGGTCACTGAGGTTCAAATTCACAAAAGGGGCAAAGCCACAAACAGCCAATCAGATTTGTTTAATTTCACTGGAAAAATGTGAGTGTGGTGAAGACATTAGAGTGTAAGCTCCTTTGGTGCAGGGAATGGTGAATTGCTGAAATGTAATTGGCTGGTTTGTGCTCTGCCCAGTTTGGGGACTCTGGCTTTATTACTGACTGCAGTTTACATTTATATAGCTCTGACATATACCACAGCACAGTACAGAGATCACTGATCCATTCCCATCAGTCTCTGCACCAGAGGAGTTTACACTCTAATATCCTCACCACAGTCACACACTATTATTATTATACATTTATATAGCTCTGACATATACCACAGCGCTGTACAGAGATCACTGATCCATTCCCATCAGTCTTTGCACCAGAGGAGCTTACACTCTAATGCCCTCATCACAGTCACACACTATTATTATACATTTATATAGCTCCGACATATTCCACAGTGGTGTACAGAGATCACTGATCCATTCCTATTAGTCTCTGCACCAGAGGAGCTTACACTCTAATGTCCTCACCACAGTCACACACTATTATTATACATTTATATAGCTCTGACATATTCCACAGTGGTGTACAGAGATCACTGATCCATTCCTATTAGTCTCTGCACCAGAGGAGCTTACACTCTAATGTTTAGCTCTGACATATCCCATATAATGTGGGCCGGGCCTGGTAACCCCTCCCTGGGACAGTTGCACGTGGTTAGGAGATAGCAATCAGCCAGCGGGCACATACGCTCACCTGACATTATCATGTTTCTGGATGTAGATCTTATGGAACATCATGTCTTCCTGTTTGGCATTGATGTCAGCTTTCATCTCCATGGCAACATGTCGGGGCAGCACAGAAAGCAGCAGCCGCTCCTGGAGGGGCAAATACAGGATCAGGAGAAATATTCTGGATCTGATGTACATTCAAGGTTGGAAATATCATTGATTTATAAATAATCTCTGCCATCATTATTAAGTAATGGGGATGGGGGGGAGGTTTGAGAGTTCTGTACCTTTTAGGTAGATATGTGTGCCTGTTTCCAAAACTCCTTCAGATCATCACAGTGGGAGTGTCTTTTAATGACCTCACATAGAATAGCATAAGATATGTTTGAACCACTTTTCAGACAACGGTGGGATCAAAATGATAACTATAGCAGGTGATAACAGGCAGAGATGGATTGAGGTGAAGTGAGGCCCTGGGCAAGATAGCAGCTTTTGCCCACTGCTGATAGCTACCTGGCTTTTTTTAATAAGATTTGGTGGGGGATAGCATCAACCAGGCCCCTGGTCTCTCCCCAGGCCCTAGGCAACTGCCTAGGTTGCCTTGTGGAAGATCCAGCTCTGGTAACAGGCGTTACAGAGAAGGCCCGTTTCCTAAAAGAGGGTATTTGCAAGATTTACCTCACAGAAACGAGATCACGCCAATTATTTAGTATTTCAGGACAGGAAGGTAATCAGCAGATCTTTCCATCCCTGACAAGCCCCGAGTACTTTCAGAGCTGCAGGTTTAAATACAGAACATCTTCATACAGTATATTCCAGGTTGCAGACAGCCGCTAGCATCCTATGGACCCTCCCTACCGACAACTCATAACAGAAGAAGGGGTGGGGCTACATCTCAGTGACACGCCTCTTTCAGTGACAGGTGATTGGAGTGAAGGCCAGCCTATTGTGTGTGAGGAGGGGTGGAGCTTTCTTGTCTCGGGTTACATGCCTCTTGTTCATTCTGTGTTTGGATTGGTACAATGCAAGGATTTGTACCTGTTGCTGGTTCTCTCTCTGGGAATGGAGTCGCGCCTGGATGCACTCGCGGGTCTCCTGGAAGGCCTGTCGCTGCGACACCTCGGCAGGGTAATGGGTGCAGATCCCTACAATGTTGGTACAGACGAAGATCAGGACATTCGATACCACCTGCCAAGAAAATCAAGCGGAGGACAGTCAGAGGAAGAGTACCGAAAACGGGTCACTCTGAGGACATTTATTTAAAGTGGACCTGAACTCTTGCACAGGACAGAAGGAAAACACAGAGAAATGCACCCTGTATGTATTTAGAGAGTTTAGCCTGTCTAATTCCCCCCTCAGCTGTGACTAATCACCACTGTAATTTGATCTCTCAGCTGTCAGAATCTTCTCTACCACGGCAGCTCATTGGTAACCACAAAATGTCTGCTCCCATGAAAGCAGGAAGTAGACCTACTGCAGAGTTATTGCAGGATTTGTATCGGCTGTAACAAAGAAATGTTTTTCTTTAAAGGTTATTATGCTGTTGCTTATCTTTTAGAGCAGAGAGGAAGTTCTGAGTTCAGGTCCGCTTTAATATGTACATTTTATTAACATGATAGAGCAATACTGCGGCAAGTAGCCATAGCCAATGACAGGCTAATTCCAGCCTGCATGTAAATGTAATGCAAATGATATGCAGCTTGGAAATGGGCACTTCCTATAATCAAATGCACTTCTTCCTGCTGACTGTCATTGACCCAGTGTCAATCTGAATACAATTTGCATGAAATTTGCATGCAATACATAATTGTTAGCTTCTTGGTGCTTGTCCATGGTTACAGGAAGGAGATATCGTACTGATCGGCTAACTGGCACAGGAAGGGTATTTTATAAAGGTGCCCAGTGACCCCGATATACTTATTCCCCCTCTTGGGCAGCGTTATGCGTTCCGCGTTTTCCCACATGTCCGATTCTACATTTTGAGATTTATTTTTTGTTTTTATTTCAGAATTTGCATCATTTGCAAAATGCTCAGGAAAAAAAAAATTGCAAAATGCCCAGGGAAAAAAAATTGGCATTTCAAGTTAAAGCAATTAACACATTTTCTAAACTCTCTGTACACTCTTCATGGGAAACGTAACGCTTCACGGGAAATCTGGAGAATGAGCTTATTTTGGGGTATGGACTTTCCAGAAATTCCCACCCAATTACGTGCACAGAACGGGAGCCCCTTGTTACTTATTTTCAACATCTAAATTAATCCTGTGATTGGCAGCAGCAAGGTTGAAACTGCCATGTGACAACCCACTAGGAACACTAAGGAATGTCTGTGCTTTCCATAAAATAAATAAATTACATATAATATAGTGTGCCAGTTTGCGGGAGGAGAGACTCTGGGTAAGTGATAGAGGTGTGGGTACTTATCCGTTAGCCGGGCGCATCTGGCAGGTGGCGCTAATTACTATTCCCCCTCCAGGCCGCCATGGATATTAGGGAAAGCTGTAACTCTGGTGGAATTTTGTCGCCACCTAGAGGATGCGCCCGGCTTACGGATAAGTACCGAGGTGTGTTTATATGTCCCTTCTCTCCTCTGCTCTGTCCATTTAACTCACTTGAGGATTTTGTTTCTTCCTTGGCGCAGGTGCTCAGCTTAGCAAGTGAATTTACACAAAGGAATTTGTGGTTTCCCCTGAGAGGACTATTCAGCTGGGTGATAAAAGAGCAATCAGCCCAGCATTGAGCAGCCTGATATAAGTTTGTTGTGTCACATGACCCTCTTCCTATTGAAAAAACACAAATTGGATTCAAAATGGCCGACTTAAAAATGGCCGCCATGGTCACCAACCATCTTGAAAAGTTTCCCACCTCACATATACTAATGTCCCACAAACAGGAAGTTAATATCACCAACCATTCCCATTTTATTAAAGGGGAACTGAAGAGAGAGGTATATGGAGGCTGCCATGTTTATTTCCTTTTAAGCAATACCAGTTGCCTGGCAGCCCTGCTGATCCTCTGCCTCCCTGAACAAGCATGCAGCAGATCAGGTGTTTCAGACTTTAAAGTCAGATCTGACAAGACTAGCTGCATGCTTGTTTCTGGTGTTATTCAAATACTACTGCAGAGAAATAGACCAGCAGGGCTGCCAGGCAACTGGTATTGATTAAAAGGAAATACATATGGCAGCCTCCATATACCTCTTACTTCAGTTCCCCTTTAAGGTGTATCCATATACAGTGGGTTGCAAAAGTTTTCGGCCCCCTTGAAGTTTTCCACATTTTGTCACATTACTGCCAGAAACATGCATTAATGTTATTGGAATTCTACGTGAAAGACCAATACAAAGTGGTGTACACGTGAGAAGTGGAACAAAAATCATACATCATTCCAAACATTTTTTACAAATAAATAACTGCAAAGTGGGGTGTGCGTAATTATTCGGCCCCCTGAGTCAATACTTTGTAGAACCACCTTTTGCTGCAATTACAGCTGCCAGTCTTTTAGGGTATGTCTCTACCAGCTTTGCTCATCTAGAGACTGAAATCCTTGCCCATTCTTCTTTGCAAAACAACTCCAGCTCAGTAAAATTAGAAGACAGCGTTTGTGAACAGCAGTTTTCAGATCTTGCCACAGATTCTCGATTGGATTTAGATCTGGACTTTGGCTGGGCCATTCTAACACATGGATATGTTTTGTTTTAACCACCTGAGCGGTCTGGACGAGCTGAGCTCGTCCAACACCGCCGGAGGTCGCCGCTCAGGCCCTGCTGGGCTGATTTTAATCAAATAAAAAGCAGCACACGCAGCCGGCACTTTGCCAGCCGCGTGTGCTGCCTGATCGCCGCCGCTCTGCGGCGATTCGCCGCGAGCAGCGGCGAAAGAGGGCCCCCCTAGCCGCCTGAGCCCTGCGCAGCCGGAACAAAAAGTTCCGGCCAGCGCTAAGGGCTGGATCGGAGGCGGCTGACGTCAGGACGTCGGCTGACGTCGATGACGTCACTCCGCTCGTCGCTATGGCGACGATATAAGCAAAACAAGGAAGGCCGCTCATTGCGGCCTTCCTTGTTTATTCTGGGCGCCGGAGGCGATCGGAAGATCGCCTCCGGAGCGCCCTCTAGTGGGCTTTCATGCAGCCAACTTTCAGTTGGCTGCATGAAATAGTTTTTTTTTTATTTGAAAAAAACCCTCCCGCAGCCACCCTGGCGATTTAATCAGAACGCCAGGGTGGTTAAACCATTCCATTGTTGCCCTGGCTTTATGTTTAGAGTCATTGTCCTGCTGGAAGGTGAACCTCCGCCCCAGTCTCAAGTCTTTTGCAGTCTCCAAGAGGTTTTCTTCCAAGTTTGCCCTATATTTGGCTCCATCCATCTTCCCATCAACTCTGACCAGCTTCCCTGTCCCTGCTGAAGAGATGCACCCCCCGAGCATGATGCTGCCACCACCATATTTGACAGTGGGGATGGTGTGTTCAGAGTGATGTGCAGTGTTAGTTTTCCGTCACACATAGGGCTCGATTTATACTACGGTGCTAACTCTAGCACTGGCCCTTAGCACGTCTAAACTCAGTTTAAATGTGAGGAGTAGTGATTGTGCGCAAAGTACCGCGCGCAAAGTTTTGCGCGCGCACTGCATAGAGCGCAGGGCGCTCCGCGCGAAGTGCCCACTAAAGCCTATGGGACTTAGCGCGCGATCTGATTGAGAAAACCGGTGCTAACCTACTTAGCACCCTGGTTAGCACGTCTAAAGACTTTAGACGTGCTAAGTAGGTTAGCACCGCATAGTAAATCAAGCCCATAGCGTTTTGCATTTTGGCCCAAAAGTTCCATTTTAGTCTCATCTGACCAGAGCACCTTCTTCCACATGTTTGATGTGTCCCCCACATGGCTTGTGGCAAACTGCAAACGGGCCTTCTTATGCTTTCTGTTAACAATGGCTTTCTTCTTGCCACTCTTCCATAAAGGCCAACTTTGTACAGTGCAAGACTAATAGTTGTCCTATGGACAGAGCAGGGGCGTAGCAATAGGGGTTGCAGAGGTAGTGACCGTATCGGGGCCCGTGGGCCAGATGGGCCCCCGAAGTGTCCTCTCTCAACTACAGTATTAGCTCTCTTTTGGTCCTGTGCTCATAATAATCACTTCTATAGATACTTTGAACAGTGGTAATCATTAACAAACTGTTTCCCATCCTCTTCTTGTACCTCTGACACTGTAGTTGCCATTGGCAGGTTTTATCAATTGTTATGTATAGAGCGCTTGGGGGGCCCCATTGTAAAACTTGCATCGGGGCCCACAGCTCCTTAGCTACGCCACTGGGACAGAGTCTCCCACCTGAGCTGTAGATCTCTGCAGCTCATCCAGAGTCACCATGGGCCTCTTGACTGCATTTCTGATCAGTGCTCTCCTTGTTTGGCCTGTGAGTTTAGGTGGATGGCCTTGTCTTGGTAGGTTTACAGTTGTGCCATACTCCTTCCATTTCTGAACGATCGCTTGAACAGTGCTCCGTGGGGTGTTTAAGGCTTTGGAAATCTTTTTGTAGCCTAAGCCTGCTTTAAATTTCTCAATAACTTGATCCCTGACCTGTCTGGTGTGTTCTTTGGACTTCATGGTGTTGTTGCTCCCAATATTCTCTTAGACAACCTCTGAGGCCGTCACAGTGCAGCTGTATTTTTACTGACATTAGATTACACACAGGTGCACTCTATTTAGTCATTAGCACTCATCAGGCAATGTCTATAGGCAACTGACTGCAATCAAATCAAAGGGGGCTGAATAATTGTGCACACACCTCTTTGCAGTTATTGATTTGTAAAAAATGTTTGGAATAATGTATGATTTCCGTTCCACTTCTCACGTGTACACCACTTTGTATTGGTCTTTCACGTGGAATCCCAATAAAATTGATGCATGTTTGTATCAGTAATGTGACAAAATGTGGAAAACTTTAAGGGGGCTGAATACTTTTGCAACCCACTGTTAATGGCCCACCCTTACACAAGCTGTGGGCCAGGCTGCAAAGGTATTGGGATTTATGCTGTTGAAGGACTGTGGTATTTGAGTTGTTTGGTTCAGGACAAGCACTAGGCTCATACTGTATAGAGAGGATGTTACATGTTTTTCTGTAAATAAATATCCTGCACAGCACAAATTAACACCACAAAGTCTGTCTTTCCATGCTTGCTCTATGCCTGTTCCAGAAGGCGAAAGCACCTGCTACCTGCCCACATGTTACAATAAATATATAAATGCAGCATTTGTTTTAGCAATGCCAATATTGTATTCAAATTAGGAATGATCGCTGGTAGAGAAGGGGAACCCTGTTACTTGCTCATGTGTCTAGAGGGAAGTTAATACTCGGTGCACACAGATGAGTGCGACCAGGCCCAAGCTCTGTCGGTTATTTTATGGCTTTGATGTGTGGCACTCATGCAGACATCAAACTGACAAACATTGATTCAATAACACCTTTAATGACTAATTGTGCATCGTTTATTCCAAGGTTTCTAAGTGTTACTTTTCTTCTTCAGGCATTATACAGAATTGGATCAGAACTGTACAGAAATCATATATAATGGTCCTGATCCAGTTCTGTATAATGCTGGAAGAAGGAAAAGTAACGTTTGGAAAGCTTGTAATTAAAGAGACACTGAAGTGAAAAAAATATATGATATAATGAATTGGTTGTGTAGTACGGATAATTACTAGAACATTAGAAGCAAAGAAAATATTCTCATTTTTATTTGTAGTTGTATAGTTTTTTATTTTTTTTTTTATAACATTGCATCATTCTCTAATATTTGCAGTTTACACACTACTCCGCATTCTAAATTATTTTACAGAGCTGCCCAGTTAACTTTTGACCTGTCCTCTGCAGAAGAAAAAACAATGCAATGACAGTTGAGATTAGAGTTGGGCCGAACGGTTCGCCGGCGAACGTGGTTCGCGCGAACTTAGGTGGTTCGCGTGCGGGTGTCGCACGCGAACGTTTTGCGGCAAAAGTTCGCAAAAAATCGGTTCGCCCCATAATGCACCTGAGGGTCAACTTTGACCCTCTACATCACAGTCAGCAGGCCCAGTGTAGCCAATTAGGCTACACTAGCCCCTGGAGCCCCACCCCCCCTTATATAAGGCAGGCAGCGGCGGCCGTTATGGCCACTCGTGTGCCTGCATTAGTGAGAGTAGGGCGAGCTGCTGCAGTCTCTCATAGGGAAAGATTAGTTAGGCTTAACTTCTTCCTGGCTGCATACCTGTTCTGTTCAGTGAGCCCTCAGCCCACTGCATACCTGTACTGTGATCCTGCCACTGCATACCTGTTCAGTGATCCTGCCACTGCATACCTGTTCAGTGATCCTGCCACTGCATACCTGTTCAGTGATCCTGCCACTGCATACCTATTCTGTTCAGTGAGCCCTCAGCCCACTGCATACCTGTACTGTGATCCTGCCACTGCATACCTGTTCAGTGATCCTGCCACTGCATACCTGTTCATTGATCCTGCCACTGCATACCTGTTCAGTGATCCTGCCAGTGCATACCTGTTCATTGATCCTGCCACTACATACCTGTTCAGTGATCCTGCCACTGCATACCTGTTCATTGATCCTGCCACTGCATACCTGTTCAGTGATCCTGCCACTGCATACCTGTTCAGTGATCCTGCCACTGCATACCTGTTCAGTGATCCTGCCACTGCATACCTGTTCAGTGATCCTGCCACTGCATACCTGTTCATTGATCCTGCCACTGCATACCTGTTCATTGATCCTGCCACTGCATACCTGTTCATTGATCCTGCCACTACATACCTGTTCATTGATCCTGCCACTGCATACCTGTTCAGTGATCCTGCCACTGCATACCTGTTCAGTGATCCTGCCACTGCATACCTGTTCAGTGATCCTGCCACTGCATACCTGTTCAGTGATCCTGCCACTGCATACCTGTTCAGTGATCCTGCCACTGCATACCTGTTCAGTGATCCTGCCACTGCATACCTGTTCAGTGATCCTGCCACTGCATACCTGTTCAGTGATCCTGCCACTGCATACCTGTTCAGTGATCCTGCCACTGCATACCTGTTCATTGATCCTGCCACTGCATACCTGTTCAGTGATCCTGCCAGTGCATACCTGTTCATTGATCCTGCCACTGCATACCTGTTCAGTGATCCTGCCACTGCATACCTGTTCAGTGATCCTGCCACTGCATACCTGTTCAGTGAACCCGCCACTGCATACCTGTTCAGTGAACCCGCCACTGCATACCTGTTCTGTTCAGTGAACAGTTTGGTGTGTCAGTGTGAAGCAGTACCTTAATTACACTACCTGATTGATGTATACACATGCAAGATGTTTTAAAGCACTTTAGGCCTGTCATTTAGCATTCAATATGATTTCTGCCCTTAAAACGCTGCTTTGCGTCAAATCCAGATTTTTCCCGGGGACTTTTGGCGTGTATCCCACTCCGCCATCCCCCCCTCCAGGTGTTAGACCCCTTGAAACATCTTTTCCATCAGTTTTGTGGCCAGCATATTTTTTTTTTTTCAAAGTTCGCATCCCCATTGAAGTCTATTGCGGTTCGCGAACTTTAACGCGAACCGAACCTTCCGCGGAAGTTCGCGAACCCGGTTCGCGAACCTAAAATCGGAGGTTCGGCCCAACTCTAGTTGAGATAACAAGCTTCAGAAGACAGAGCTCTCTGTGACTTTGAAAGTTGTGGAGCTCAATGGCTCTTTTGCATAAATAACAACTGGAGTTTCTTAACTCTTCCTGTACTGGAAACAATATTATGCTGGGTACACACCATAAGTTTTTCCTCTCGATAGATGGATTTGATAATTTCCGACATGCCCGATACTCCTTACGATGGATTCTACGCTCGATTTCTCATAAAAGTGAATGGAAAAAGATAAGAAAAACGAGCAGAAGATAAGATAATCAAGTGCAGAATTGAGCGGAAAAAAACGATCGGGTGGAAACATCGAGCGAAAAACGTATGATGTGTACCCAGCGTAAGACTTATATCTCTGCTCCTAATGTTTTATTTCTTAGCTGTACTACACATACAAATCATTATATCATATTTTTTCGCTTCAGTGTCTCTTTAACTTGGACAGTTAGTCATTAAAGATGTTACCTGAATCAAGGTTTATTGGTTTGCTGTCGGCACACCTGGTTCACGACGCCACCGGACCATACGTCCCTTGCTTTATGTGTGGCTCTGAAATTCAGGTTTACTTTTTATCGCTCTGCCTTGGTCTCCCATTTTGCTCTGAGCTGTTTTGGGCCTTTGTGCATTATGTTCTATGGGAGAAAAGTGCTTTAAAATGTTGTTGTTGATGAAGTCAGCCACAAAAACAGGTCATCGAGACATGGAAATTAAAAAAGCGAAGATTGGCTGCAGTTGCGCCTGACCGCAGTCACTTTTCCACAATTGTTCTTTTCTACGGTCGCGCTAACCCTCGTCCAGGACAGCAGCTCTCGTCTCACATTTACGGTAGATCTGGACTCTCTATAAACAGTATTGATGGTGGTTCTGATATCATCAGTCTGACTTTTCTGCCAGATGTGTTTTTGTTTTATTGCTCTGTTCTGTCCTTTCTGTGCTAATTTCTTTACATTTTTATATTAAAACTAAAACAATAAAAGTGGATTACATATATGGACTTATCTCTGTTATTAAACACAGTCATGTTTCCCTGTAGACCAGAGCCGGGACAAGGTCCTCCAGCACCCAAGGCTGAGACACCAGAGTGCGCCCCTCCATCCCCCCACCCCAGCCATCACACACTGATTGCTATTAGACTAAGAGGGCCACAGGGCCCACAACCTCCCCAACACCGTAATATCTAGTTATCTGGCTTCCAGTCACTGCTATGTATGTCCTTTTCTTATTTCTTTCTGCTTCAAACACAATTAGGAATGACAGCTGAATGAATTCTGCGCCCCCTCCTACACTGCGCCCTGAGGCTGGAGCCTCTCCATCCTATGCCTCGGCCGGGCCCTGCTGTAGACGATCACCGTCTGTCTGTGTATCGTCTATCCATCTAGCTATCAGGGGGTGGATAGGGATCGGGAAAGGGGGTTTTAAGTTCAGGAATCGGCGGTGGTTAGGGTTAGGCGGCAGGCAGGGGATTGGGGCAAGACTCCCTAATGCTGCTACTGCCTATCAAGCGCATCCTAGTGGCTGCAGCTCTGGCGCTTTGAGACCGCCAGGAGAAAAGCGCGATATAAATGTTCTGTGTCTTGTCTTGTCAGGGAGGGGTGGTTAGGGTTGGGCATTGGAGGGGGTGTTTTACGATTAGGTGTCGGAGGTAGTTAGGGTTAGGCATCAGGGAGGGGTGGTTAGGGTTCGGAATCGGGGGAGGGTTTAAGGTTAGGTGTCGGGGGGAGGGTGGCTAGGTTTAGGCATCAGGAACAGGGGGAGGGAGGGGGGGGTAAGATTAGGTGTTGGGGGGTGGTGGTTAGGGTCAAGCATTGGACAGGGGAGGGTTAGGTTTAGCGTTAGGGAGGGGTGGTTAGGGTCAGGCATCAGAGGCGTGGTTAGGGTCAGGCATCAGAGGGGTGGTTAGAGGGTCAGGCATCAGAGGGGTGGTTAGAGTCAGGCATCAGGGAGGGGTGGTTAGGGTCAGGCATCAGAGGCGTGGTTAGAGGGTCAGGCATCAGAGGGGTGGTTAGAGTTAGGCATCAGAGGGGTGGTTAGGCTCAGGCATTGGATAGTGAATGATGCACACTATTAAACCACAAGGAGTTTGTAAAAAGCTGAAAATCCCCCAACAGAAAAAGCTACAATAAACACATTTCTGCATTGAGACAGGTGGATTAAGAGACTTTATTTTCTATACCATTCTGTGAGAACGTATAGATCTGGCAGGACCTCATTCTGTGCAGGTAATTCTATCAGTATTGACCCCTCTCAGCCCCCTGCTGCTACTCTGAGCAGTGTCCAGGCCCTGCCTGCGATGCCAGATAGGGGGGGATTGATTTGATTGCTTCTGCCTGAATATCAGAGCGCAAACTGTGCAATTCTTCATCTTGCAGCCAATGCTCCTGTTGCTACGGAAACACGGTCTCCTTTCGTGGCGACGTATTTATGTGCCATCTCCAGGAGACGAGGCGTCCTCCTTATTACGTCACGCCTAGTCGCAGCGTCCCTGACTGCCGTCATCAAAGGAGAGAACCCCCCCCCCTCCCCCAATACAGGAGATCAATAACAGCAGCTCAGGAGGATGGAGAGACCTTGTATATATACAGTATAGAATATATATATATATATATATATATATATATATATATATATATATATATATATATAAAATTTTGATAAGTAGATCTATATGTAAAACATACCAAATCTACATTTTAATTTTTCTCAAATTAATGTTTCATTATAATCTATAAGCCGTTGTCACACGTAATTTTTTTAATATCTTTTCAATTCAAGAATTGCAATCAATTTTTCTGACTGTTTATAACATTAAAAAAAATCTGACCAATGTACCCCACACACAGTATATTCAATTTTTCCCTAATTTTGAAAAAAATGATTGAAAACTCTGAAAAAAATTGCTTGGAGCTGTACATCAAGTAACTGACAATCTACCACACACCATTCAATTTTCATAAAAATTGATCAGAAAAATCCAACACTTCTGATCTTCCTTCATTGAATAAAAACGGGAAATTCGAACAGACTTCTTAAACTAATTAAAAAAAAAAAAAGCTTTCGATTTTTCAGGACAACTGATGTTTTTATCGTATTGCCGTAAAATTGGATCATTTTATTGTATGTTGTGTGGGCACCTTTAAGGTGGTCACAGACGATACAATAAATTGATCCGATTTTACGAAAATTCGATAAAAAACTATCGGATTTTCCCAAACAATCGAAAGCTTTTTTTATATGAGCAAGAAATCCGATCGATTTCCAGTTTTTATTCGATAAAAGTTTATCGGGAGTGCTGGATTTTTCTGTTCAATTTGTATGAAAATGGAATGGTGTAGGGTATATTGTCAATTTCCTTATATATACTTTTAAGCAATTTTCTCAGAGTTTTCAATCATTTTTTTCATAATTGGGTAAAAATTGATCACACGTATGTGGTACATTGGTCAGATTTTTTTAAATGTTATAATCAGTGAGAAAAAGTGATTGCAATTCTTGAAAAGATATTATAAAAATTGTATGGTGCGTTGCCACCTGTAGACTGATGGATGGATAGCCAAGTACAGTACAATCTCGTTATAGTAAACCTCTGGGTTTGGTAAACTCAGTCCTCAGGCATGCCTCAGTATAAATATACAATGTAAGACAAATTCCGATATAGCAAACTACTTTTCCTTGTCCCTGGAGTTTACTTTAAGGCTGCTTTCACATCGGGACGTTACAGGCGCACGTTAGAGCAGCCTGTAACGTAGCCCACCGCACAGTAATGAAAAATCAATGGGCTGTTCACAGTGCCCACGTTGCGTTACATTGTAACACTGCACGTCAAGACAATGTACTGCATGCAGTACTTTATACACGGCTAAGCCGCGTTAGACTGCTTGCACATGCTCAGTAGTGTTGGAGGAAGAGGTCTCCCCTCCTCCTCTGTGGCCAGCCACATGGCTAATTAATATTCACTGCACGGTGTGACGTGCAGTGTTTACTTCCTGGAGCGGCCACTCTGTGCGGCGATTGGCTGGCGGGACCATGTGATGCCACATGCGTCCAAGAGTACGCATCCCGGACGCCAGAGTGAGCTGCACAACGCTGCTCACTCTGACATCCACATCAGAGAGCACCAGGCGTTGCGTTAGGGGCATGTTATGCGACCATAACGTCCCCTAAAACGCAACGTCCTGGTGGGAAAGTAACCTAAAGGGATTCTACTGTAGATCGATAGATAGATAGATAGACAGAAAGATAGGTAAATAGATACACCAACATAAAATAAATAAATAGATAGATAGTAAACTACTGATTTCTCTCACACACAGCACATCAGTTTTGAATAGATTCCAGTATCCATCCTATCTAATTAATGCTTTCAATCGATCTTTGGTCCAAAATGTGATAAAGTTAATCGATCAGACATCAAATTCCAAGCAGATTTTAATCAAATGGAAAAAATCAATTAGTGTATCGGTGCAGATACCATTGGGGGCGCTACACTGGGGCATGCTGGGCACTGGCCCCCCCTCCCGGGAACCACTGTTCCCCGAGTGCCCTTTCTGCTCAGTATTACAGTGAACTGTTATGAGGCTAATGCAGCATATAGTCAGCAGGATAGGATCTGTAAAAAAACAGGATAATAATCCGGATTCAAAACTTCCTGTCTGTAAAATACAAGTTTATAATCTCCAGCAATGCTTAGCTACCAAGATTAAGAATTGAAAACACAGTGTCTCTCTCCCTCCTGCCTCTTCCCCCCTCGTCTTGCTGAGACCCAGGCTGGGGGCTGGAATGATTTGTCTAGGATCTGTCCACACAGGAGCAGCTTGCTAGCAAGTAAGGATCAAGGCATGCAAGCCAACTAGCCAAGTGCATCTGTACGTAACTGTTCTTCATTAACCTGCTGAGCGGTCTGGACGAGCTCAGCTCGTCCAACACCGCCGGTGGCTGCCGCTCAGGCCCTGCTGGGCCAATTTTTGTCAAATAAAAAGCAGCACACGCAGCCGGCACTTTGCCAGCCGCGTGTGCTGCCTGATCGCCGCCGCTCTGCGGCGATCCGCCGCGAGCAGCGGCGAAAGAGGGTCCCCCCAGCCGCCTGAGCCCAGCGTAGCCGGAACAAAAAGTTCCGGCCAGCGCTAAGGGCTGGATCGGAGGCGGCTGACGTCAGGACGTCGGCTGACGTCGATGACGTCACTCCGCTCGTCGCTATGGCGACGATATAAGCAAAACAAGGAAGGCCGCTCATTGCGGCCTTCCTTGTTTATTCTGGGCGCCGGAGGCGATCGGAAGATCGCCTCCGGAGCGCCCTCTAGTGGGCTTTCATGCAGCCAACTTTCAGTTGGCTGCATGAAATAGTTTTTTTTTTTATTTAAAAAAAACCCTCCCGCAGCCACCCTGGCGATTTAATCAGAACGCCAGGGTGGTTAATAGCACCATCATTTGGATAACCTACTCTGCTCAAAAGCTTTTGAGGGCTGGGACCCACTACAGCGTTTTTTTTGAGTGTTTAAAGATCATCTTCAATCGCTAGCAATTTCCCTAAACGCTCTGCCAATGTAAACGGATGGGACAGATTCCACTACAGAGCTTGCGATTAGGGAAATCCCAGTCGCAGGACATGCAGCATTTTGGGAGCGGTTACATTCTAATGTATTGTGTAGAAGCAGGGAAATCGCTCCCAAAATCGCTTGCAAAGCGCTACCGCAACTCGCTAGCGATTGTGGTAGCGCTTTGTAGTGGGTCCCAGGCCTGAGTTCTGGGACTGATGTTTACATTTGGTTCCTATCATTGCTGAACTAGTTAGTCTTAATTTTATCACCTGAGTTAGGCAAAAAAATATCTATAGCTCGTCTCGTCATCCAATCATCGACTTTGATCACCTGAATGGGCCCTGCCAGCCAGCTATCGTGCCCCCTTTATGTCCCCCCCCCCCCCCCCAAGCTGGAGCCGCCGCTGTCAGATACACACAGATAGCTAGATGGATAGACAATACACAGACAGACGGTGAATATGAGATGTCGATGACAGATGAAACACACAGTCCAGATATTCTGTGTTTGCTTGCAGGACTCATCATCGGTGTCGGGGCCAGTGCACACAAAAACCACTAGCGGAACCACAAACGCTTAGCGGTTTATGAAGCGGTTTTCAGAGCGATTCTAGGCATGTGCAAGGCGATTTTCTAAACATGCATAGCATTTTTTGGAGCGTTTTTGTGTAGCGATTTTTTTATATTTTGTTACAGTAGATCTGTAACTGAACAGCTACTGTAACAAAAACACTTAGAAAATCTCTATCTAGCGTTTTTCAGAGTGGTTTTCCACTTTCCTATACTCAACATTGAGGCAGCAAGCCAGCAACGCCTCAGAAATCAGCAAAAATGCTGCAGGGCCAGAGTTTGGGGAAAAAAACGAACCGCTTCGGTGTGCTCCATCCCATTCAAATACATTAGCCAAGCGGTTTTTAAACCCAAGCGTTTTCACAAATGCTCAGAACCGCTCTCGGTGTGCACCAGCCCTTATGTGGATGTAAACCGTGTGTTTGGTGAGAATTGCTGGACATTTGTCCCGCAGTGTCAGCTGATAACGTAAACAGAAAGCGGTATTATTACACTCTAATGAGGCTACCCGACAGGGAAGGAATGGGAGCCGCCGCCGCGGTCTGATGTCACGCTCGCTTTCATCCGACTTGCACGCCGCGTCTCACCTCCGCCAGAGACGCCGGCTGGAAATACCACACAAGACATCAGAGGTTTATTGATGATTCGATGCGTCATTCCAGTGACTGCGATATTCTGTACACAGTGCGGGAGCGCAGGAACCACAATCACTTTCTACTATTACTGTTTTATAAAGCGCCAACGTACTCCGTGCCGCAGTACAAAGTAAGAAACAAACACGGGGTACATAATACAGACAATAGCATTCGCAAAATACAGAATTGGTTATTACAGTGACAATATTACCGGATAAACAAAATGTATAGCAAATTCCAAGACACAGATGGCGAGAGAGCTCTGTCCTTGTGAGCTTACAATCTAAGGACTCCTTTCTGTTGACTGTTGAACTGTTACCAGGCTGCAGTGAGCAGTTACCAGGCTGCAGTGAGCAGATACCCGGCAGCAGTGAGCAGATACCCGGCAGCAGTGAGCAGATACCCGGCAGCAGTGAGCAGATACCCGGCAGCAGTGAGCAGTTACCAGGCTGCAGTGAGCAGATACCCGGCAGCAGCGAGCAGTTACCCGGCAGCAGTGAGCAGTTACCAGGCAGCAGTGTTCAGTTACCAGGCAGCAGTGAGCAGTTACCAGGCAGCAATGTCCAGTTACCGGGCAGCAGTGAGCAGTTACCAGGCAGCAGTGTCCAGTTACCAGGCTGCAGTGAGCAGATACCCGGCAGCAGCGAGCAGTTACCAGGCAGCAGTGAGCAGTTACCAGGCAGCAGCAAGCAGTTACCAGGCAGCAGCAAGCAGTTACCAGGCAGCAGTGAGCAATTACCAGGCAGCAGCAAGCAGTTACCAGGCAGCAGCGAGCAGTTACCAGGCAGCAGCAAGCAGTTACCAGGCAGCAGTGAGCAGTTACCAGGCAGCAGTGAGCAATTACCAGGCAGCAGTGAGCAATTACCAGGCAGCAGTGAGCAGTTACCAGGCAGCAGTGAGCAGTTACCAGGCAGCAGTGAGCAGTTACCAGGCAGCAGTGAGCAGTTACCAGGCAGCACAGCAGTGAGCAGTTACCAGGCAGCAGTGAGCAGTTACCAGGCAGCAGTGCGCAGTTACCAGGCAGCAACAAGCAGTTACCAAGCAGCAGTGAGCAGCAGTTGTGCGAGTTTAAGGCCTCTTTTCCACGGACTGTTGAACTGTGCACTCAGCAAGCAGTTACCAGGCAGCAGTTGCCAGGCAGCAGGGAGCAGTTACCAGGCAGCAGCGAGCAGTTGTGAGAGTTTGAGAGGCATTTCACTGCCCATCAACAGTCCGTGAAAAAGAGGCCTTAGGGTAGTATACAATCATAGCTCCCAACTGTCCCTTTTTTGGAGGGACAGTCCCTCTTTGGAAACCAATTTCCCGTCTCTCTTTCTCCCTCATTTTTCCCTTTCAGGACTGATGTACAGATGTGTGTAATTATATGTATTTTTCTACTGAAAATGTGTTTAATTGGCTCCAAATTATATTTCCATCCTTTCAAATGTTAATACGAAGAAAAACTAGTGATGATAGAAAGAACCAGCGTGGTTTGAATCCTAAAATTGCATCTATTGCTTATTAATTGTTAGTGGCAGGCTTGGCTAGGGATATGGCAGGGGCGGGATCAGGGGTGTGGCAGGGGTGTGTCTTAAAGCGTCCCTCTTTCTCATCTCAAAAAGTTGGAAGGTATGTACAATGTTTATATCTAGAGGTAGTGTGTTTTCAGTTTTATTTAGTAAGATGAACAACTTGGCCAGAGGTTGAAGGGGAATGGCCTATTAGACAGTATGCTGTCTGGGTTTTGAGGGAGCGCTTAAAGGGAACCTGAGATGAGAGGGATATGGAAGCTGACATGGTTATTTCTAGGGATGGGACTTCGAATCCGGCGAATCCACGAATCCATCGAATCTTAGGAAAGATTCGAGATTCGTGGATTCAAATCCCCATGCCATTTGCGCGCATTCGAATCCGACGAATCCGCGCAACCCGCCGCATCATTTTGTCGCACGCGTCGCTTTGTATACATTACCTGCGCCGCTTGTGACGTCATCGCGACCACCTCCGACCTCGCGTTCCATCCGCGCATCGCTCCCGCTCGCCGCGTGATGACGTTGACGCTGCCCCTTGAAGACGTCGCTCTCGCGGAGAAGACCCGGCGCGGACGTCGCAAGAGCTGAAGGCGTGGACGGACGGGCGAAAGAAGAAGCTACAGGTCAGGTACAGTATGTCGGGGGGGGGGGGGGGTTGCCCAGGAGCCCTAGAAGACCTAGAAGACCTTGCTTGGTGGATGATGGCGGTGGGGGCGGGTGCGGGCCTACGTGAGGTCGGGCGGCCTACTTTTGTGGGGGAGGGGATCTATGCCTGCCTGGCTACCTACACTGGGGGGGACCTATGCCTGGCTACCTATACTGGGGGGGACCTATCTATGCCTCAGGCTACCTACACTGGGGGGACCTATGCCTGGCTACCTACACTGGGGGGGACTTATGCCTGGCTACCTATACTGGGGGGACCTATGCCTGGCTACCTACACTGGGGGGGACCTATGCCTAGCTACCTATACTGGTGGGACCTATTTCTGGCTACCTACACTGGGGGGACCTATGCCTGGCTACCTACACTGGGGGGGACCTATGCCTGGCTACCTATACTGGGGGGACCTATGCCTGGCTACCTACACTGGGGGGGACCTATGCCTGGCTACCTATACTGGGGGGACCTATGCCTGGCTACCTACACTGGGGGGACCTATGCCTGGCTACCTACACTGGGGGGGACCTATGCCTAGCTACCTATACTGGTGGGACCTATTTCTGGCTACCTACACTGGGGGGACCTATGCCTGGCTACCTACACTGGGGGGGACCTATGCCTGGCTACCTATACTGGGGGGACCTATGCCTGGCTACCTACACTGGGGGGGACCTATGCCTGGCTACCTATACTGGGGGGACCTATGCCTGGCTACCTACACTGGGGGGACCTATGCCTGGCTACCTATACTGGGGGACCTATGCCTGGCTACCTATACTGGGGGGACCTATGCCTGGCTCCCACACTGGGGGGGGGCTATGCCTGGCTACCTACACTGGGGGGGACCTATGCCTGGCTACCTATACTGGGGGGGGACCTATGCCTGGCTACCTACACTGGGGGGGGACCTATGCCTGGCTACCTACACTGGGGGGGACCTATGCCTGGCTACCTATACTGGTGGGACCTATGCCTGGCTACCTATACTGGTGGGACCTATGCCTGGCTACCTACACTGGGGGGGACCTATGCCTGGCTACCTACACTGGGGGGGACCTATGCCTGGCTACCTATACTGTGGGGACCTATGCCTGGCTACCTATACTGGTGGGACCTATGCCTGGCTACCTATACTGGTGGGACCTATGCCTGGCTACATACACTGGGGGGGACCTATGCCTGGCTACCTACACTGGGGGGGACCTATGCCTGGCTACCTACACTGGGGGGGACCTATGCCTGGCTACCTATACTGGGGGGACCTATGCCTGGCTACCTATACTGGGGGGGGGGGGGGCTATGCCTGGCTACCTATACTGGGGGGACCTATGCCTGGCTCCCTACACTGGGGGGGGGGGGCTATGCCTGGCTACCTGTACTGGGGGCAACTATGCCTGGCTATCTCTATACTGGGGGCACCTTTACCAGAAGCTACCTATACTGTCATTTGATTATCATGTGCCTGGCTACCTATACTGGTGGGACCTATGCCTGGCTACCTACACTGGGGGGGACCTATGCCTGGCTACCTAAACTGGGGGGACCTATGCCTGGCTACCTATACTGGGGGGACCTATGCCTGGCTACCTATACTGGTGGGACCTATGCCTGGCTACATACACTGGGGGGGACCTATGCCTGGCTACCTACACTGGGGGGGACCTATGCTTGGCTACCTACACTGGGGGGGACCTATGCCTGGCTACCTATACTGGGGGGACCTATGCCTGGCTACCTATACTGGGGGGGGGGGGGCTATGCCTGGCTACCTATACTGGGGGGACCTATGCCTGGCTCCCTACACTGGGGGGGGGGCTATGCCTGGCTACCTACACTGGGGGGGATCTATGCCTGGCTACCTATACTGGGGGGGACCTATGCCTGGCTACCTATACTGGGGGGGACCTATGCCTGGCTACCTGTACTGGGGGCAACTATGCCTGGCTATCTCTATACTGGGGGCACCTTTACCAGAAGCTACCTATACTGTCATTTGATTATCATGTGCCTGGCTACCTATACTGGTGGGACCTATGCCTGGCTACCTAAACTGGGGGGACCTATGCCTGGCTACCTATACTGGGGGGACCTATGCCTGGCTACCTATACTGGGGGGACCTATGCCTGGCTACCTATACTGGGGGGACCTATGCCTGGCTACCTATACTGGGGGGACCTATGCCTGGCTACCTATACTGGGGGGACCTATGCCTGGCTACCTATACTGGGGGGATCTATTCCTGGCTACCTATACTGGGGGGATCTATTCCTGGCTACCTACACTGGGGGGGACCTATGCCTGGCTACCTATACTGGGGGCACCTATGCCTGGCTATCTACACTGGGGGCACCTTTACCAGAAGCTACCTATACTGTCATTTTGATTAACATGTGCTTGTTCTTTGAGAAAAGGTTTGGTTGAACTCATATGAGCCTTTCCTACCCTTCTCCCTTTATGAATGCCTGCAGTCCAAGCCCCACACAAGCCAGATACTCGCTGTTGCCTGAGCCTCACACAAGCTGCCGCCTGAGCCTCACACAAGCTGCCGCCAAAGACAGAGACCACCACAGACATCTTGCTACAGTAAGAAAAGTACTATACTCGCATTCTGTTTGTCTTTGAGGGGCACAATGTACTGTACCTGACTACCTATGCCTGGCTACGCTAGCTAAACTGTGGGCACCTGAACCATAAGCTACCTATACTGGGGGCACCTATGCCTGGCTATCTATACTGAGGGCAACTATGCCTGGCTACCTATACTAGGGGCACCTATGCCTGGCTACCTATACTGGGGGGGACCTATGCCTGGCTACCTGTACTGGGGGCACCTATGCCTGGCTACCTGTACTGGGGGCACCTATGCCTGGCTACCTGTACTGGGGGCACCTATGCCTGGCTACCTGTACTGGGGGCACCTATGCCTGGCTACCTATACTGGGGGGACCTATGCCTGGCTATCTGTACTGGGGGCACCTATGCCTGGCTATTTGTACTGGGGGCACCTATGCCTGGCTACCTGTACTGGGGGCACCTATGCCTGGCTATCTGTACTGGGGGCACCTATGCCTGGCTATTTATACTAGGGGCAACTATACCACGGATCGCACAATTCTTATGTGCAGGATTCGTTAGATTCGGGATTCGAAAGGTTCGAGATATTCGAGAACCTTTTCAGATTCGGATTCGGATTCGAAAAAATTGTGGATTCGTCCCATCCCTAGTTATTTCCTTTTAACCACCCTCAGCTGGCACCCTTTACTCCTGCATGCTTGTTTCAGGTGTGTGATTTAGACCCCACTGACCAGAAAGATCAGCAGGAAGGCCGGGCAACTGGTATTGTGTAAAAGAAATAAAAATGGCAGCTCACACCACGGGTTCCTTTTAAAGATTTCAAATGCTGGAGAGTGACGGATGTGTTTTGGAAGGAGCTTTCAGAGAAGGGGTGAGGCTCCTGAGAAATCTTGTATATGTGAATAATTTTGGAATAATCTCCTACCTCTCTTCTATAGAAGATGCACAGCTTCGGACATTGAGATCAGCATTATACTTCATTTTGTTTTTATTACAGAAGTGTTGTCCTTGCAGGTCATGTGATCTATTCTGAGGACAGGCTAGTGAGGGCGGACACAGTGCTGACTGACCCCCTCGGGTCATATAGCAGAATGTGGGTCTTACTGGACAAAGTTTATTTGTTGTGTTATAAAAATGATGACGGCAGACAGGCAGCGAATCTGGCGCCTCACCCTCATTATCTGTCCGATCTGCCAATCTTCCGGGCTGATGACGGAGGCCCCACACGTCCGATGACCTTAGTCAGCTGCCTGGAAAGGCTCGAGGCAAAGGCCGGTCCCCAGGCTGGAGTCTCATGTTTAGACGCAATCACAACCGAGAACAAAAGCCGCAGTATGACACAACGTTACACAACGAAATAACTTATTAAAGGCCATTCTAAATATTTATCTAATTGTGGGGCTAGATTTCCAAGAATTTCATCCACCCTACAGAATATCCCTGCTCAATCCTCGTTTCCCAAATCACAACTGTACGATCTCAGCAGAGTTCCTAAACCTCTGTGAGGGAGTGTACTATTTCCTCTCCCCCCCGCTAAAGTGGACCTGAACTCAGAACTTCCTCTCTGCTGTAAAAGATAAGCAACAGCATAATAGTCTTTACAGCAAAACATTTCCGTCTTACAGCTGATACAAATCCTGTAATAAATCTGCAGTGTTTCTACTTCCTGCTTTCATGGAAGCAGATATAGGGTTAACAGCCTGTGCTTTCAAATAAGTTTATCTGCCATCTCTGCCATAGGCAGTCATGTGACACCGCTGAGATATCAAATTACAACTTGTGATTAGTCACAAATGAGGGGGAATTAGACAGGCTACAGGGACGGATCGGGGGGGGGGGGGGCGCAGACGGGTCTCTTGCCCCAGGCGCAGTTTGTTGAATTCTTAAAAAGGCGGCAAAATTTGGATGGGGAATGGCAGTTTAGGCGCCAAAACCTGATCTTTAGGCACCAAAACTGGATGAGGAATGGCAGTTTAGGCGCCAAAACCTGACCTTTAGGCGCCAAAACCTGACCTTGTCCCAGGCGCAACTTGGTCTAGATCCGTCCCTGACAGGCTAAACTCTCTAAAGGCGTCAGCGATTTCGATTTTAGATGTAAACAAAACCTAAGTTTCAGGCAGGAGTGTTGTACAGATACGACATTCTACTGCAGCCTAGCGATATGTACTGTTGCCATGGAGAGGAGAGGGGAGTGGCTTCCTGCAGGAGAGGTAAGGAGGGGAGCACACACTCATTAATTGTCAGATATTTAAATAAAATTGGGGAATATACCCCCCCCCCCCCATCTCATAGGAATCCGCTCGCCCGGGGCTCACAGACCGATTTGCGTTCTTTTACCCTAAATGGGTTTATTTTGTGGAGCGGTGTCTGATAGCAGGCTGGCGGCCGGACCGTCACGCATCGCGCTGATTCTATTTCTGGCCCTGCCCGGGGCTGTTGAGATTATTTTAATGCTGATTGGCAGAAGGAATGCGGAATGGGTTAATATCCCCTGGCGTGTGCGATCTGCGGCGGTGGCGTTCCTTCCTCCGTGGGCCGCGCACATCACAGTTTATAAATTATTCCCAGCTAAAATCACCCTGTCTTACTTTCAATTAACACCCCAGCCCGCTGCTGGTGCCAGTCATGTGACGGCGGGCAGCGCTGAAAATTCCCAGGAGCTCAGCAGAGGAAGCATCGTTTATCACCCTACCTGCAGCCCCAAACCACACACAGATGTCCCCCCTAGTCCTGAGCAGCGCCAGAGCTTGTGTCTACCACTGACAGCCAATACGTCACGAGTCCGGCCAGGAACCCCTTCTACAGCCCATTCCTGCAGGACAGACCCAGAGCTGCACCAGGTGATCTTCAATGGAGCACAGAGACTCCTGTTAACCTATTAAGCCTGATACACATATCCAATTTTGGTTTGCCAGTGATTGGCCAATTTTACCACCTCTACTAACATGTAGTAGGAAAGCTCAGGCCCGGTCCGCCCATGAGGCCATGTAAGGCGACTTCCTCAGGAGGCAGACGTCTGGGGACAGCAACAGGCAGAAACAGGAAGTGATGAGAGTGCCTGGCCAACCTATACTGGGGGCAACTGTACCTGGCCAACCTACACTGGGGGCAACTGTACCTGGCCAACCTATACTGGGGGCAACTGTACCTGGCCAATATACTGGGGGAAACTGTACCCCTACCTATACTGGGGGCAACTGTACCTGGCCAACCTATACTGGGGGCCACTGTACCTGCCTAACCTATACTGGGGCAACTGTACCTGACTAACCTATACTGGGGCAACTGTACCTGGCAAACCTATAATGGGGCAACTGTACCTGGCTAACCTATACTGGGGCAACTGTACCTGCCTAACCTATACTGGGGCAACTGTACCTGGCAAACCTATAATGGGGAAACTGTACCTGGCTAACCTATACTGGGGCAACTGTACCTGACTAACCTATACTGGGGCAACTGTACCTGGCTAACCTATAATGGGGCAACTGTACCTGGCTAACCTATAATGGGGCAACTGTACCTGGCTAACCTATACTGGGGCAACTGTACCTGACCAACCTACACTGGGGGCAACTGTACCTGGCCAACCTATACTGGGGACAACTGTACCTGGCCAACCTACACTGGGGGCAACAGTACCTGGCCAACCTATACTGGGGGCAACTGTACCTGGCCAACCTATACTGGGGCAACTGTACCTGGCTAACCTATACTGGGGGCAACTGTACCTGGTTAACCTATACTGGGGGCACCTATACCCCTACTGAGGGTGTTTTTAGGGGCTCACTGCAGGTATAACGTGCGGTGCACATTGTCAGGCGCTGTACGATCATTCCAATCCGCATCCTCACAAGTTTGCCTCGGGCAGCAAACAGTCTAGAACCGGCCCTGGGAAGGGTCACCTATACAATCTGCTCATAGTATTCAATGTCCATTGGTCCTCATACTACATGGAGGTGGTAGAATTAGGCCAGATCAACACTAGAAGCGCTTTTGTGAGCGCTTGCGTTTGATTAGCGCTTGCTGAGCACTTTTTAAAAAATCACTCCCATTCACTTTCATTAAAATCGCGGTAAAAAACGCCACAATTGCATATTTTTTTACGTACGCGATCGCTGCAATTTTTACCGTGGTTTTAATGAAAGAGAATGGGAGCGATTTTTGTAAAAAGTGCTCAGCAAGCGCTAATCAAACGCAAACACTCACAAAAGCGCTTATAGTGTGGATCTGGCCTTACTCTATGATTGGCCAATAAAAATTGGATGTGTATGCACCTTCCGTTGGGCAATTACCAAGAATCAACCTAACTTATCAATCGGAATGGACTGAAAAAACTCAGTTGATGGAGGATGGGGCAGGAGCAAAGGTAGATCACTGAAATCTACTGAAAGTCTGTGCAATGTGTATGGTGGGGATCGATTCCTCTCTGATCAGATGCAGAGAAACGAATGGCACGTAAGTGATAGATGGCAGGTAAATATACTGGTGATGGGTATAGCAATGTAACTATGGTAACGAGTCTTACCTGATGCACGTACGGAGGTGTGTGGATATTGTCAATAGAGGGGGCAAGTAACAGCTACATGCATTGTGGGGGAAGGAGCAGTGTGTGAATGTAAAAACACAGAGACAGTAGGCGAGAAGCAGTGACCACAACATGTAAATACTTCAAACAGGAGTCATTTATCACTGCATAATGGTGACATTCTGATTACATTTATGGACAGCAGCTACAAAAGATAAGAAATTAAGAAAGTTGTATCACTGTTTTTCAAATATCATAAATTGCAGCCAACCGTTCATAACTTTAGACCTATTTAATTATAAAGGTACCTCCTCAGGATATACAGTATAAGCTGTTACTCTGTGCCTGTACTGATAGTAAACTAGCTGCAGCGTGTGCTGATCTCTGCTGCCTCGAGTATGTACAATATAAGCTGTTACTCTGTGCCTGTACTGATAGTAATCTAGCTGCAGTGTGTGCTGATCTCTGATGCCTCCAGTATGTACAGTATAAGCTGTTACTCTGTGCCTGTACTGATAGTAAACTAGCTGCAGTGTGTGCTGATCTCTGCTGCCTCCAGTATGTACAGTATAAGCTGTTACTCTGTGCCTGTACTGATAGTAAACTAGCTGCAGTGTGTGCTGATCTCTGCTGCCTCCAGTATGTACAGTATAAGCTGTTACTCTGTCCCTGTACTGATAGTAAACTATCTGCAGTGTGTGCTGATCTCTGCTACCTCCAGTATGTACAGTATAAGCTGTTACTCTGTGCCTGTACTGATAGTAAACTAGCTGCAGTGTGTGCTGATCTCTGCTGCCTCCAGTATGTACAGTATAAGCTGTTACTCTGTCCCTGTACTGATAGTAAACTAGCTGCAGTGTATGCTGATCTCTGCTGCCTCCAGTATGTACAGTATAAGCTGTTACTGTGTGCCTGTACTGATAGTAAACTAGCTGCAGTGTGTGCTGATCTCTGTTACCTACAGTATATACAGTATAAGCTGCTACTCTGTACCTGTACTGATAGTAAACTAGCTGCAGTGTGTGCTGATCTCTGCTGCCTCCAGTATGTACAGTATAAGCTGTTACTCTGTGCCTGTACTTATAGTAAACTAGCTGCAGTGTGTGCTGATCTCTGCTGCCTCCAGTATGCACAGTATAAGCTATTACTCTGTGCCTGTACTGATAGTAAACTAGCTGCAGCGTGTGCTGATCTCTGCTGCCTCCAGTATGCACAGTATTAGCTATTACTCTGTGCCTGTACTGATAGTAAACTAGCTGCAGCGTGTGCTGATCTCTGCTGCCTCCAGTAAGTACAGTATAAGCTGTTACTCTGTGCCTGTACTGATAGTAAACTAGCTGCAGCGTGTGCTGATCTCTGCTGCCTCCAGGATGTACAGTATAAGCTGTTACTCTGTGCCTGTACTGATAGTAAACTAGCTGCAGTGTGTGCTGATCTCTGTTACCTCCAGTATGTACAGTATAAGCTGTTACTCTGTGCCTGTACTGATAGTAAACTAGCTGCAGTGTGTGCTGATCTCTGCTATCTCCAGCAGTATGTACAGTATAAGCTGTTACTCTGTGCCTGTACTGATAGTAAACTAGCTGCAGCGTGTGCTGATCTCTGCTGCCTCCAGGATGTACAGTATAAGCTGTTACTCTGTGCCTGTACTGATAGTAAACTAGCTGCAGTGTTTGCTGATCTCTGCTACCTCCAGTATGTACAGTATATGCTGTTACTCTGTGCCTGTACTGATAGTTAACTAGCTGCAGTGTGTACTGATCTCTGCTGCCTCCAGTGTGTACAGTATAAGCTGTTACTCTGTGCCTGTACTGATAGTAAACTAGCTGCAGTGTGTGCTGATCTCTGCTGCCTCCAGTATGTACAGTATAAGCTGTTACTCTGTGCCTGTACTGATAGTAAACTAGCTGCAGTGTGTGCTGATCTCTGCTACCTCCAGTATGTACAGTATAAGCTGTTACTCTGTGCCTGTACTGATAGTAAACTAGCTGCAGTGTGTGCTGATCTCATCTAATTCTTTTATTTGACTTCATTTCTCCTTTAAGTGAGGATGCCATTTGGGGGTAGCTATAAATGGCTGTAAGATAAACGACTTGTATGGGAATAGAATTCCGCGGAGCTGGTGGCGATTGATGTAGGTTTCCCGGTTATCAGCAGGAATGAGAGCGCCGCGCCTCCTCTCCGGGCATCGCAGGGTTGACGTGACGCGTTTCGCTCTATAAACACGCGGCGGACTCCGACGTTCTCCATTCTCAGCTCTTTAGAACAGTTCGGAGCTGCCGGCCGGTAGCTGCTCCTCTGGTCTCCCCTTCCTGCCTTATTTGGTTATCTGGAGTCCTGGCAGATTCAGGCAATAAAACAAAGAGTAACGGAGATTAAGAAAGATCGGTGACAACCAAGTATCTGCTTCTTCCCTTTGTGATTTATAATGAGCATATAACGCTCGCGTTAGCGTTGGGGGTTCTTTTTAGCGATTTTTTTTTTCCACTACCCGGCGCTTAGATGGGCGGTCCGTTTTTGTGAAAAGCGCTTTTCTAAATACTTTTCCTGAGCGTTTTTTAAATTCTCTCCCTGACGCAAGTCAGGAAGTGAACTGTTTGACCCAGAAAATAATAAATTTATTCTTTAAAACGCAAACGCAGTCGCCCCACAAAGCGATTCTGTGAGAGTTTAGCGCTCTTCCTATACCTTCCATTATAGCAAAATCACCTCAAGAATTGTCCAGGCACCTCTTTGCTGAACGCACAGCGCATGAAACGCGCTGATATGAACCTTCTCACAGAGATTCATTGCACAAGCGTTTTGGGGGCAATTTAAAAGATCGCCTCGCTTGAAAAAAAGGCCGAAAACGCCCCTAGTGGGAATGAGCCCTTAAAGTGGAACTGAACTCTTGCACTGGACAGAAGGAAAATAAAGAGAAATCCACCCTGTATGTATTTAGAGAGTTTAGCCTGTCTGATTCCCCCTCAGCTGTGACTAATCGCAAGTTGTAATGTGGTCTCTCAGCCGTGTCAGCTGACTGCCACGGCAGAGCAGCTAATTTGCAAACACAGGATGTTAACCCTATGTCTGCTTCCATTAACTGCTTCCGGACAGCAGTGATTGAAATCTATCACCGGTTTTGATCATCTAATACGTGCCAGGGCGTAGATTTCCCTTCACCGCGCTTTCGTTGTTCCCGCCAATCTCCCCACCGTCTCCCTGCTGCAGCTCACTTACTCTTCCTGTCTCTATGACGGCCGAGTCATGTAAGCCGGTTAGGAGACGATTTCATTGGCTTCTGGTCGTGTCTATCAACATAAGCGGCTCCCATTGGCTTCCATTGTTAGGCAGGGTCAGGAGACAATAAAATCGTCTCCTGACCCGCTCACAGGGACTCTGCTGTCATAGAGACGGCAGGGTGGGTGGCCTGAGGTTCCAGGTGTGCGTTGGCTGCGGCAGGTATGTGCGGTGATTCATCAGTATCCGGTGGTTTCGTTTACCAGCGGTCTCTGGAACTTAAGTGGTTAAAGCAGGAAGTAGACACACTGCAGATTTATTGCAGGATTTTTATCAGCTGCAACAAAAAATGTTTTTCTTTCAGGCTGGGAAGACACTTGGCAGTGCGTGAAAGGTCGCGTTTTCTGTCATGTGCGTTTTAGTGCGTTTTAATTGCGTTTGCACTTCGCATATACAAAACGCATATGCATTTTGTATGCGTTTTGCATGCAGATTTTTTTAGGCGTTTTATGCAAATCACTAGGAAGTCAAAATGAAGCGGAAATACATCATCAACAACAAAAAACATAAAAACGCGTGCAAAACGCATTATGATGCAATACTTCTGCATCACCATTGACTTTCATAATGTGCGTTTTTGATGCGTTTTTGAAAAATATGCCCAAGTGGAAAAATATTAAAGCAATATTAAAGCAAAAAAATATTAAAGTGGAACCAAACTCAGAACTTCCTCTCTACTCTGAAACATCAGCCACAGCATGATAACCTTTATGGAGAATTAAAAAAAATCTCCATTTTAATTTATAGAAATCCTTAAAGAAAAAAAAAACCCTTAAGTTTTACTTGGCTTCTCTTTGCAGGGAGCACTCAGCTGTTAGGCCTGGAACCCACTAGATCAATTTTTTTGAGCGTTTAGGGAGCGCTTTGAATCGCTAGCGATTTCCCTAAACGCTCTGCCAATGTAAATAAATGTGACAAGTTCCACAGTAGCGATTGCGATTAGCAAAATCACATTGCAGGACATGCAGTATTTTGGGAGCGTTTGCGCCTCAGTGTAATGTATTGAAGCGCTAGCAAATCGCTCATAAATTGCTACACGTATCGATTTCAGTGCGATTGCAAACTGTAAATAAAATTATGATACATTGAAAGGACCAATCAGAATTAAAATCGCAAATCGCTACATAATCGCTGGCAAAAAGCTTACACTTTTTAAAATCACTCCCAAACGCACTGGAAAACGCTCATGAAATCGCTTACAAATCGCTTATTAAAAACGCTAACGATTGTGCTAGCGATTTGTAGTGGGTTCCAGGCCTTACTGTATAGGGAGGGCTGCCTCAGCAGAGCTCCTGCAGTCTATTCACTGCTGCCGATGAGAACTAATTAGACAGATTGATCTGCCTAAACAAACACAGAACACAGAGAAGTGAATTTCTTTAGAACTATATGTGGAGTAAAGAGTTTACATTGTGTGCTGTGCAAAAGATCGGGTCTGCTTTAAGGAGTACCTGAGGTGAAAATGTAATTTAATAAATACTTACCTCAGTAGTTGGATGCCTCAGAATAGTCCAGAGGTTCCCCATCCCCCTGAAATCGGCCTTCCAGCCCTGGGATCTACAATATCTGCTTAACAAGGGCTTGTGGACTATTCTTGTCCTTTGCATGCTTTCAGCTCTACACAAGGTTTACAAAAAGTTTCATTCAAAAAATTCCTCCCGGGGCCATGTAATCCTCTGCGGCGGCAACCCCGAGTGTACGTCGGGGCTACCACCAGGAGGGTTAAGTGTGAATGGGCCCTTATGCTGATTGTATTGCAGTTAGGATCATCCCTAAAATTACTCCCGCGGGCGCAACCATCGAAACTGTGCACCGCCAGGGAGGTTAAGCGATTAAAAGGCGCTTACTGCTAATCTCTAAAGTGCTAGTGCTATGTTACCCCATGGCAGTGTTCTCACTGCTGCGATTTTGCGATTAGCGCCAATCGCAAACATGTTTCCTGCAGCTTTTTTGGAGCGATCGCGGTACGGTGCTTATAAAGCGCTGACTGCAATCGCTCTGGATTGTGGAAGTGTCCAGTGATTTTACTGCACTAATCGCGTTTTGCTCTTTTTACGCTGGGCATACACGGACCGCCGGCACATCACCGCTCGTCCGCGCATATCGATTGCAGCTCGTCCCCGTGGGAGCGGCTAATGAGCCGCTAGTTTCTTGCCATTGTTCTCCCCGCCGGTATCGAGCGCAGTATCGATCCGGCGGGGTATCGGACACGTCGGATATTTATCAATGGAGCCATCAGGCTCGATTGATAAGCCTCCCTCCTGTCCGTGTATGCCCAGCATTAGAGGTGAATGGGGCCTAAATGGCAGTGTTCTCTGAGGTGTTAGGGCGGGGACACTCTGCCCCGGATGAGGAATGGATCCTGTACAAACGGACACATTAGGTATCTGTGTCTCATCTGGTTCCATTCCATTCCATTGTTACCCGCTTGGTACCTCCCACTGTCCATCCGGGTCTTCAGCCCCAGCAACAGCATCTCAGGCTCCCATTGGGTTGCAATAGACCAATGAGAATCCTCCATGAGGAGGACCAGGGAGTAGTGATGGGAATTCCGGCTCTTCTCAAAGAATCGGCTCTTCTGAATCGGCTCCCATTAAAGAGTCGGCTCTTACGGCTCTCAATCGGCTCTTCATTAAATATCACTAGACACCACTCAGAATCGGAGTAAAAGCCCCTCCCCCGTCTCCATGACAACTACAGACTGCTTCTCTGACTGGGGCAATCCCTCCTGCTACTGCTCTGCTCCGCCCCGCATACACTGCTACAAGCTGAAAGACGAGGACTACATCTCCCAGCATGCCTCAGCGCCCTTTATTACAGAGCAAAGCAGGGCTGTGTGGGGCGGCTGAGGCATCGGCTCTTTTAAAACTGAGAACCGGCTCTTGTCGTTCACAGCAAAGAGCCGGTTCGTTCGTGAATGACCCATCACTACCAGGGAGGACTTTCAGGCCAGAGGAACACTTAGCAGAATCGCATGTGTTTTCCCCATATCATATATAGTGGAATACGCACGCGATTCTGATAAGTGTGACCCTGTCCTCTGTCTTCCACCACTCTATGAGCGCTTGTGTACTATGCCCTGGCACATGTATAGGATATATTGTATATTATATGTCCTCTTCCCCATTCTTGAGCAAGGGGAAACTGCACGTCCCCAAAACCATTGCTCCATCATGTGACACGGTGTTTATGTGGATACATAGTCACTGCACTATAGGCAAACGTACTAACCTATCGTTATCTTTCTGTATAGGGCCCTCTGTCACACGGTCCCCGATTTCACGATTTCCCAGCAGGCGAGCGAGACCCCCAGCCGTTCCAGCACACGAAGGGTTACCAGGAAGGGCGGCGGTGATGGGGACACAGGGAAAATCGATGCCCGGAGATGGAATTGATATTTGTGGTACATGTCATTAGGAGGGCGGCTGTGTCGCCATAGAGATTAAGCCGATCCCAGTTATTGCGGAGACAAGGAGAAACCAGGCCGGTCGCCGCCATCAGACAGGCCCCGCCCCCCATACAATGTACAGATATCACTATCATCTCTGAGGACACAGACTCACTAAAAGTGAACCTAAAGTGAGAGGTATACGGAGGCTGACATATTCATTTCCTTTTAAACAATACCAGTTGCCTGGCAGCCCTGCTGATCCTCTGCCCTTTAATACGTTTAGCCATAGCCCCTGAACAAGCATGCAGCAGAGCAGGTGTTTCTGACATTGCTGCATGATTGTTTCTGGTTCAGGCAATATTTCAGTTAAAGGACCACTATTGCGAAAAATGTAAAAACTTAAAATCCATGAAAAGACATAAATAAAAAGTACATTTTTTTCCAGAGTAAAATGTGCTATAAATTACTTTTCTCCTATGTTGCTGTCACTTATGCTAGATAGCAAAAACCTGACAGAACTGGTTTTGGACTAGTCCATTTCGGCGGTGGCGGCGGCCTGAATCTTTGTATAGATACCCTCTATGGGCTGGTGCACACCAGAGCGGTTCTGAATCGTTTTTTTAAAACGCTTGCAGGGGAAAACCGCTTGGCTAATGAAAGTGAATGGGATGGTGCACACCAGAGCGGGTAGTTTTTTCCACAAACGCAAACTCGGGGGCTGCAGCATTCTTTGGATTTCTGAGGAGTTTCTGCCTCAATGTAAAGTATAGGAAAGTGGAAAACAGCTCTTGAAAACGCTACATCAGAGCTGTTTTCTAGGTGTTTTTGTTACAGAAGCTGTTCAGTAACAGCTTTAGGCCCCGTTGATATTACAAAACGCGGATGGCCATGCGTGCGGAACGCAACGCATGCAAACGCACGCCATCCGCGTTTGTGTGCATTGCGTGGCTGATCCCATCACTGAAAAGTGAATGGGACAGCCATGCGTTTTTGCAAAAAATGCGTGCAGCATGCGTTCCCGGACCGCACAGGTCCGGAACACATGCAGTGTGAACATCAGACAGTGCACTCTATGCACTGTCTGATGTCGTGCGTGTCGGCCTCCCGCACGCGTTTCCAAAACGCGGCTGGAAACGCGTGCAGTGTGAACGAGGCCTCACTGTAACAATATTTGTAATCTGCTACACAAAAACGCTCCAAAAACTGCTAGGCATGTTTAGCAAACATGCCTAGAATCGCTCTGAAATCTGCTTCAAAAAGCTGTAGTGTTTTGCAGATCTGCTAGAGGGTTTTGGTGTGCACTGGGCCTAAGAAGTGCTTTTGTAAACCATAAATAAAATACTGACAACATAGGAGAAAAGTAATTTGTAGCTTATTTTACTCTGGAAAAACGTACTTCTTATATTTGTGTGTGTTTACGTGTATTTTACATTTTACAATTTTTTGCTATAAATAGATAAGCAGGGATGCCACTGCCAGGTCTGTATGTGACTGAATTAGCTGCATGCTTGTTCCAGGGTTGTAAGTCAGACACTACTGAAGGATAAGTAACAGGAAACTGGCTGCACCTGAGCTAACAAGTCTCCCCCATGACGGCAGGCCCGTCGCTGTGCTGATACGAGCGGCAATGTGCCGGATATATCCTGTGATGCAAGGAACGCAGCGGATCCGCCTGTAGAAGGGACAGCGGCCGGGACGGAAGACCCCCTGCGGTCGGTGGATTGTACGCGATGGGCGTGTTAGCGGGGGGAGGGGGAGCTCTGCAAGGGATCCCCAGGAAGCATGGCAGCTGTGCCAACATCAGTGAGTTCAACAAGTCAAACTGTTCCCACATTAGGGGGGGGGGGGGAGGCTGGCCGGGGGTCTATCGGTCATCTGGAAATCAAATAACGCTACCCAACCAAACGTTTTCAAGCAAGCTCTTTCCAGAAAGCTGGGTCAATTGTTTACATCGATTTCGGCTAGAAATCGATCGAAACAATGATTGGGTAGCGGCATCCATATCTCTGCCAGATTCAATCGTCATGATCAAATCTGTGGCGTATCGATTCTGCAAATCGAGTAATGTATGGCCACCTTTACAGGCCTGTTTCTGCCCATTGGGGTGCCCCAGGCAAGGCAGCTTTTGCCCCATTCAGTCTTGTGAGTAGGAAGATTGTCACCAACATGAATTAAAGCTTGGTACACACATTCAATTATGGATTGGCCAATCATTGACCAGTGTTACCACCTCCGTGTAGTATGATATTGAATACTATGAGCAGATGTAGGTAAACCATCATACTACATGGCAGTGGTAACATTTTTTCAATGATTGGCCAATCATAATTGAAAATGCGTACCAAGCTTAAGAAGCAGGCGCTAATAACAAATTGGATGTTTACCTACCGAAATTGTTTCTGAAAATAAGACTATAAGGCCTCTTTTCCACGGACTGTTTCTAGGCAGTGAAATGCCTCTCAAACTCTCACAACTGCTCACTGCTGCCTGGTAACTGCTCGCTGCTGCCCAATAACTGCTTGCTGAGCACACAGCTCAACAGTTTGTGGAAAGGAGGCTTTTCCACAGACTGTTGAGCTGTGTGCTCAGCGAGCAGTTACCAGGCAGCAGTGAGCAGTTACCAGGCAGAAACAAACAGTTACCAGGCAGCAGCGAGCAGTTGTGAGAGTTTGAGAGGCATTTCACTGCCTATCAACAGTCCGTGGAAAAGAGGCCTTATGTTATTCTAATCAGCTGAGCCCATCCCTTTCCTAAGGCCTCTTTTCCACGGACTGTTGATAGGCAGTGAAATGCCTCTCAAACTCTCACAACTGCTCCCTGCTGCCTGGTAACTGCTGCCTGGTAACTGCTCCCTGCTGCCTGGTAACTGCTCCCTGCTGCCTGGTAACTGCTGCCTGGTAACTGCTTGCTGAGCACACAGTTCAACAGTCCATGGAAAATAGGCCTAATGGTACTAGAAGTTGTATGTAAGAATACAATAAAGCACAGCGGATTCAAAATAGTTCTACAAGTGCCACCCTACACATCTGCCTGCTTTGCCTATACCTAAAAACACAGCTTTCAAAAAAAAGGAGAATTGGTTAACTTTTTGAAGGCGATTTTAGGCCTGGAACCCACTGGAGCGCTTTTTTGAGCGTTTAGGGAGCGCTTTAAATTGCTAGCGACTACCCTAAACGCTCTGCCAATGTAATAAATGTAACAAATTCCACAGTAGCGGTTGCAATTAGCAAAATCACAATCGCAGGACATGCTGCATTTTGGGAGCATTTGCCCTTCAATGTAAAGTATTGAAGCGCTGGCAAATCTCTCATGAATCGCTACACAAAGCACTTTGGCCTCAATTCACTAAGCTTTGTCAAACACTTTATCGAACGTTTGATAATTTACCTCATGGGTCAAATCTAATTTTGAATTCAATAAGGTGTTATTGATTTATTGAACGCCTTATCGATAAAACATTTGATAAATATATAGCCTTCGTGAATTCAAAAATTAGATTTTACTCATGAGGTAAATTATCAAACGTTTGCTAAAGTGTTCGATAAAGCTCAGTGAATTGAGGCCATTGTGTGCGATTTTGAACTACTGCAAACTGTAAAAAAAATTATAATTATTTGAAAGCACCAATCAGAATGAAAATCGCAAATCACTATCACAATCGTTGCCAAAAAGCTTACACTTTTTAAAATCACTACCAAAATTGCTCATGAAATCGCTTACAAAACACCACTTAAAAACGCCAGCGATTGCGATTTGTAGTGGGTTCCAGGCCTCATGCGGTTTCATAATATTTCATCCAGCCACTGAAGCACGGTTTTCAGCGCATACAAATCTGCATGCTATTTGTTGGTAAACGTGTGTATAAAATCTAAAGTCCTTACTGATGGTTTTAAGAAATTCTTAGAAAACGTATTTTTAAAGATCCAACTGCAAAATAAATGGCGCAGCTGTCAGTGTGTCTGGCGATTGTGTAACGGAAGTGGAATTTTATGGCCATAACTTGCCCATTTTTCCTGCTTTCAACACATGCCCTTTACTTACATCCAGTTGACTTGCTGTGTAATACATCTCGCTCACAATAATCCCGTTATTCCTGCTATTCTGGCAGATCACCGTCTGCAGCACTTCCCTCCCCCGCTCCACCCATCCTAACCTGCCCTGACAGAGAATTAACCAAACAAATCTGCCGATAATATGGCTGGAATCAAATATTTATCCCTGATGAAGAGAAGAGTTTCCCCGAAAGGGATCCCCGCGACTCAGCGAACGGCCAGAATGTCTCCGGCGCAGCCCAATATTAACAACATGGAGGAATCACGCAGATTGTTAACGTTTTACTCATATCATCTGAAGTGAGAGGGATATGGAGGCTGCCATATTTCCTTTTAAAGAATGCTAGTTCCCTGGCTGTCCTGCTGTTCCATTTGGCTGCAGTAGTGTCTGAATCACACTCATGAAACCAGCTAATCCAGTCACACTTCAGTCAGAGCACCTGATCTGCATGAGGATTAGCAGGACAGCCAGGCAATCTGCATTGTTTAAAAGGAAATAAATATGGCAGCCTCATTGCTGGTCTGGCTGCCCCCTAGTGACCCCTCAGTGGTATTACGCACTCCCTTCGTCCACATTATGGTGGGAATTTAGCGCTACAAGCCCCCACTCCCTCCAGGCGTCGCCCACAGATTCAGCGACCCCTCCGGCAGCACAAGGGTTAATCACCTCATCGCCATTGCTGTGGATCCTGCAGGAATTTCGGCGTTTGCGGAGGTGACAGAGCTGATGAGGTGGGATAGAGAGAGAGTCACGTTTCCATGGAAACCCCCTTACCTGCCACCCTCCGCAGCATAATGCGGCACTTTGTGTAAAGAGGCCGGGAATTATGGGTAATTTACTATATATACACATCTCTGTGTCGGCTTGCGAAGTATCCGGAGAGACAGACGAGCCCATCCCATTCGGTATACAGACAAGAGACGCAGGACTGACCCAATCGTTTCACTCCTTCCTTATTTCATAAATCGCTACAGTGGTGCATGAGAAGAAAAGAAAACCTTTGTAAACATTATTGTACTTTTTATAAACCAAAAAATATCAACTTATAAATTATCGATTGTTCTTCAGCGTCCGCATGATGCCTGCTCCCTCCCTACTAGAGACCAGCAGCTATGATAGCCTATCAGTCAGCAGGGGTAGAGCGCAGCCGCCTGTAGAGTAGAGTGCAGCCGCCTGTAGAGTAGAGTGCAGCCGCCTGTAGTGTAGAGAGCGGCCTCCTGTAGAGTAGAGCGCAGCCGCCTGTAGTGTAGAGAGCGGCCGCCTGTAGTGTAGAGCGCAGCCGCCTGTAGTGTAGAGAGCGGCCGCCTGTAGAGTAGAGCGCAGCCGCCTGTAGTGTAGAGCGCAGACACCTGTAGTGTAGAGTGCGGCCGCCTGTAGAGTAGAGTGCAGCCGCCTGTAGTGTAGAGAGCGGCCTCCTGTAGAGTAGAGCGCAGCCGCCTGTAGTGTAGAGCGCAGACACCTGTAGTGTAGAGTGCGGCCGCCTGTAGAGTAGAGCGCAGCCGCCTGTAGTGTAGAGAGCGGCCGCCTGTAGTGTAGAGAGCGGCCGCCTGTAGAGTAGAGCGCAGCTGCCTGTAGTGTAGAGAGCGGCCGCCTGTAGTGTAGAGCGCAGCCGCCTGTAGTGTAGAGCGCAGCCGCCTGTAGTGTAGAGAGCGGCCGCCTGTAGAGTAGAGCGCAGCTGCCTGTAGTGTAGAGCGCAGACACCTGTAGTGTAGAGAGCGGCCGCCTGTAGAGTAGAGCGCAGCCGCCTGTAGTGTAGAGCGCAACCGCCTGTAGAGTAGAGCGCAACCGCCTGTAGAGTAGAGCGCAGCCGCCTGTAGTGTAGAGAGCGGCCGCCTGTAGAGTAGAGCGCAGCCGCCTGTAGTGTCTAGAGCGCAGCCGCCTGTAGAGTAGAGCGCAGCCGCCTGTAGAGTAGAGCGCAGCCGCCTGTAGTGTAGAGTGCGGCCGCCTGTAGTGCAGAGCGCAGCCGCCTGTAGAGTAGAGCGCAGTCGCCTGTAGTGTAGAGAGCGGCCGCCTGTAGAGTAGAGCGCAGCTGCCTGTAGTGTAGAGCGCAGACACCTGTAGTGTAGAGAGCGGCCGCCTGTAGAGTAGAGCGCAGCCGCCTGTAGTGTAGAGCGCAACCGCCTGTAGAGTAGAGCGCAACCGCCTGTAGAGTAGAGCGCAGCCGCCTGTAGTGTAGAGAGCGGCCGCCTGTAGAGTAGAGCGCAGCTGCCTGTAGTGTCTAGAGCGCAGCCGCCTGTAGAGTAGAGCGCAGCCGCCTGTAGAGTAGAGCGCAGCCGCCTGTAGTGTAGAGTGTGGCCGCCTGTAGTGTAGAGCGCAACCGCCTGTAGTGTAGAGCACAACCGCCTGTAGTGTAGAGCACAACCGCCTGTAGTGTAGAGTGCAGCCGCCTGTAGTGTAGAGAGCAGCCTCCTGTAGAGTAGAGCGCAGCCGCCTGTAGTGTAGAGCGCGGCCGCCTGTAGTGTAGAGCGCAACCGCCTGTAGTGTAGAGCGCAGCCGCCTGTAGTGTAGAGAGCGGCCGCCTGTAGAGTAGAGCGCAGCCGCCTGTAGTGTAGAGAGTGGCCGCCTGTAGAGTAGAGCGCAGCCGCCTGTAGAGTAGAGCGCAGCCGCCTGTAGTGTAGAGCGCAGCCGCCTGTAGTGTAGAGAGCGGCCGCCTGTAGAGTAGAGCGCAGCTGCCTGTAGTGTAGAGAGCGGCCGCCTGTAGAGTAGAGTAGAGCGCAGCCGCCTGTAGTGTAGAGAGCGGCCGCCTTTAGTGTAGAGAGCGGCCGTCTGTAGAGTAGAGCGCAGCCGCCTGTAGTGTAGAGAGCGGCCACCTGTAGAGTAGAGCGCAGCCGCCTGTAGTGTAGAGAGCGGCCGCCTGTAGTGTAGAGAGCGGCCGCCTTTAGTGTAGAGAGCGGCCGCCTTTAGTGTAGAGAGCGGCCGTCTGTAGTGTAGAGAGCGGCCGCCTGTAGAGTAGAGCGCGGCCGCCTGTAGTGTAGAGCGCGGCCGCCTGTAGTGTAGAGCGCAGACACCTGTAGTGTAGAGTGCGGCCGTCTGTAGAGTAGAGCGCAGCCGCCTGTAGTGTAGAGAGCGGCCACCTGTAGAGTAGAGCGCGGCCGCCTGTAGAGTAGAGCGCGGACACCTGTAGTGTAGAGCGCAGCCGCCTGTAGAGTAGAGCGCAGCCGCCTGTAGTGTAAAGCGCGGCCGCCTGTAGTGTAGAGCGCAGACACCTGTAGTGTAGAGTGCGGCCGCCTGTAGTGTAGAGCGCGGCCGCCTGTAGTGTAGAGCGCAGCCGCCTGTAGTGTAGAGCGCAGACACCTGTAGTGTAGAGTGCGGCCGCCTGTAGTGTAGAGTGCAGCCGCCTGTAGAGTAAAGCGCGGCCGCCTGTAGTGTAGAGCGCAGACACCTGTAGTGTAGAGTGCGGCCGCCTGTAGTGTAGAGCGCGGCCGCCTGTAGTGTAGAGCGCAGCCGCCTGTAGTGTAGAGCGCAGACACCTGTAGTGTAGAGTGCGGCCGCCTGTAGTGTAGAGCGCAGCCGCCTGTAGTGTAGAGAGCGGCCGCCTGTAGAGTAGAGCGCAGCCGCCTGTAGTGTAGAGAGCGGCCACTTGTAGAGTAGAGCGCAGCTGCCTGTAGTGTAGAGCGCAGACACCTGTAGTGTAGAGAGCGGCCGCCTGTAGAGTAGAGCGCAGCCGCCTGTAGAGTAGAGCGCAGCCGCCTGTAGTGTAGAGTGCAGCCGCCTGTAGTGTAGAGCGCAACCGCCTGTAGTGTAGAGCGCAGCCGCCTGTAGTGTAGAGCGCAACCGCCTGTAGTGTAGAGTGCGGCCGCCTGTAGTGTAGAGAGCGGCCGCCTGTAGAGTAGAGCGCAACCGCCTGTAGTGTAGAGCGCAGCCGCCTGTAGTGTAGAGAGCGGCCGCCTGTAGTGTAGAGCGCAACCGCCTGTAGTGTAGAGCGCAGCCGCCTGGAGTGTAGAGCGCGGCCGCCTGTAGTGTAGAGAGCGGCCGCCTGTAGAGTAGAGCGCAGCCGCCTGTAGTGTGGAGCGCGGCCGCCTGTAGTGTAGAGCGCGGCCGCCTGTAGTGTAGAGCGCAGCCGCCTGTAGTGTAGAGCGCAGCCGCCTGTAGTGTAGAGCGCAGCCGCCTGTAGAGTAGAGCGCGGCCGCCTGTAGTGTAGAGCGCGGCCGCCTGTAGTGTAGAGCGCAGCCGCCTGTAGTGTAGAGAGTGGCCGCCTGTAGTGTAGAGCGTGGACACCTGTAGTGTAGAGTGCAGCCGCCTGTAGTGTAGAGCGCAGCCGCCTGTAGTGTAGAGAGCGGCCGCCTGTAGTGTAGAGCACAGCCGCCTGTAGAGTAGAGTGCGGCCGCCTGTAGAGTAGAGCGCAGCCGCCTGTAGTGTAGAGCGCGGCCGCCTGTAGTGTAGAGAGCGGCCGCCTGTAGTGTAGAGAGCGGCCGCCTGTAGTGTAGAGCGCGGCCGCCTGTAGTGTAGAGAGTGGCCGCCTGTAGTGTAGAGCGCAGCCGGCTGTAGAATTGAACGCGGCCGCCTGTAGTGTAGAGAGCGGCCGCCTGTAGAGTAGAGCGCAGCCGCCTGTAGAGTAGAGCGCGGCCGCCTGTAGTGTAGAGCGCAGCCGCCTGTAGTGTAGAGCGCAGCCGCCTGTAGTGTAGAGAGCAGCCGGCTGTAGAATTGAACGCGGCTGTCTGTAGAATTGAGCGCGGCCGCCTGTAGAATTGAGCGCGGCCGCCTGTAGAATTGAGCGCGGATCCTGCACTGCTCCAGGGATAGACACAAAACAATGGTTGTAAACATTTGTGTTGGATTTTATGACTCTGGTGTGACAGACAGCGAGTGACCTCAGAACACCGGAGAGGGAACATCGTCCCGGATTATCAGAAACAATTAAACTGAAAACTCTGCAGTCCACAAAAAGCCCATAAAACTCCTGCAGAACGGCTGGAGCTGCAGCCCCGAAAATAATAAACTCACAAACGCTGACAATCAGCAGGCAGCACAGACGTGTTCCTGGCCGGGGATCTGGGCAATCGGTGTAAATACCGTAAATCAAGATCACCAATCACTCCAATACTCATGCCAGTTACTATATTCCAAAATATTTACCAAACTCCACATCACCCAGAGACCAGTCCAGCCAGACACCTCCGGGGGGGGCGAAAAACATATCCCAGAAATCCCCTGTGAGGTCAGAAATATCAGAAATTCAGTATATTTATGTCCGCAACACCGATTGGCCAGACAAAGACAATAAAAAGGGAAAAGCGACCACAGATATAGTGTAATGTCCTACCATATTATTATGTATTTATATAGCACTGACATCTTCTGCAGCACATTACAGAGTACATAGTCATGTCACTGACTGTCCTCAGAGGGGCTCACACTCTAATCCTACCATAGTCATAGTCTAATGTCCTACCATATTATTATTATGTATTTACCGGTATATAGCACTGACATCTTCTGCAGCACTGTACAGAGTACATAGTCATGTCACTGACTGTCCCCAGAGGAGCTCACAATCTAATCCTAACATAGTCATAGTCTAATGTCCTACCATATTATTATGTATTTATATAGCACTGACATCTTCTGCAGCACTTTACAGAGTGCATAGTCATGTCACTGACTGTCCTCAGAGGGGCTCACAGTCTAATCCTGCCATAGTCATAGTCTAATGTCCTACCATATTATTATTATGTATTTATATAGCACTGACATCTTCTGCAGCACATTACAGAGTACATAGTCATGTCACTGACTGTCCTCAGAGGAGCTCACACTCTAATCCTACCATAGTCATAGTGTAATGTCCTACCATATTATTATCATGTATTTATATAGCACTGACATCTTCTGCAGCACATTACAGAGTACATAGTCATGTCACTGACTGTCCTCAGAGGAGCTCACAGTCTAATCCTGCCATAGTCATAGTCTAATGTCCTACCATATTATTATTATGTATTTATATAGCCCTGACATCTCCTGCCACTACTTTTTTCACCAACTTTTTAGTACTTTTTCAATTGCAAAGAGCTGAAAGGTTTTTTAACCATTTCAGCCCTCAGTCGCTCTTCACCTTATGCATCTGAGAAACTTTCACCTCAGATTCATTCGCCAATAGCTTTATCACTACTTATCACAATTAATTGATCTATAACTTGTTTTTTCCGCCACTAATTAGGCTTTCTTTGGGTGGTGATATTTTGCTAAGAATTATTTTTTTCTAAATCCATTTTAACAGGAAGATTAAGAAAGAAATGGAAAAAATTCATTATTTCTCAGGTTTTGGCCATTATAGTTTGAAATTAATGCATGCTACCGTAATTAAAACCCACATATTGTATTTGTCCATTTGTCCCGGTTATAACATTATTTAAATTATGTCCCTCTCACAATTTATGGTGCCAATATTTTATTTGGAAATAAAGGTGCATTTTTTCAATTTGCGTCCATCACTATTTACAAGCTTATTATTTAAAAAAATTATATCAATATACTTTGTTGACGCGCATATTTAAAAAGTTCAGACCCTTAGGTAACTATTTATGTTGTTGCATGTGGGTGTAGTTTTACGATTTGGCCACAAGATGGCCACAGTCAAAAAGTCCTGGAAGCGAACGATCTCGCTTCCAGGAACTACAAGGTGGACGGGAAACTTTTTTTTTTTTTTTGCAAAAAGCCCGGCAGCCTCTGATAAGAGACCATCTGTTTTTCTGCCGGGGACTTAGATCGATGAATGGAAACCATGTTTCCATTCATTGATCCGGGGGCAATTGGAAGGCGGCGGGAGCACACCTGGCGCACTGGCAGCAGCACAGTCTATCTGGATGGATATATCCATCCAAATAGACTTAAGTGGTTAAAAGATATTAAGAATATGGAAATTATATTCTAGGAGATAACTCAGGAGAAAAAGTTAATTGCACATATGGGCCACTGGTCTCCCAGGTTGCTCTGGGAAGAGAATTCCGCATAGCTAAACAGCCTAGGCTGTGACATCACTGAGAGGGCGGAGCTACATACCAATATATAGCAATATACAGATATAGAAAGGGTCTCTGATGTCGAAAACAGGAGGATTACAATACAAGTGGGTATCCTGAAGAACTTACTGCAATCTACTATATATCACTTTCAGGTCGTCACTGTTCCCCTCGCAGCCACCAACTCCAGGCGAGCTGAGTCGTGATTGGTGGACAGATGTGACACTGATACCTGAGACGATCCTCGGTGAACGTACGTCAGACAGATGACAGCGCCGCGCACGGATGATAAATGACCCGGCTATAGACGCAATATCTGCTGTCAGGCTAATATTCTGGAGGTGACAGATAGCGCTGGGACTGTGGTGATAACAGCGGAGACCTTGGATGTCACACGTCACATACAGGTGACATTCCTGGCCGCCTACACACCGCGGGGCACGTCCCGGCAGACCGGAGAGGAACGCGACCTGCAGAGGGGCGAACGACACAGGACCGCTGTATAAAGACAAACGCAATTGGAAGGAGCCCACTATCGGTACAATCTGCAGCGAAGTATCGCCCGAGAAGTGGGAAATAAAATGTCGTAATATATCGATTATTTCCACCATCAATGAACCTGTTCTTCCTGTCTGTCACAGCCGATGATAAACGATGATTTCTACGATTAATCCAAATTGTCATAGAACGATGCCATTAGAATCGTTCTCAATCGATTTGGGGCATCAATGAGGTTTATATGTCAATCCGATGACATTTATCTGATCACTCAAGCGATTCCTAGCCGTAAATTGTAAGGTTAGAGGACATCTTTATTGTTTCCTTATCTGCACAATCTGATTGCTGCTTTTATAATAGGGCAGATCCAGGTTATGGTAGCGATGTCCCCTTGTACCCTAATTCACAATCTGCAGCTTTATTCATTTCAGACAGCACGGTGGCGCTGTGGTTAGCGATCTCGCCTTGCAGCGCTGGGTCCCCGGTTTGAATCCCAGCCGGGGTGCTATCTGTGATGAGTTTGTATGTTCTCCCCGTGTCTGCGTGGGTTTCCTCCGGACACTCCAGTTTCCTTCCACATCCCAAAAATATGCAGATAACTTAATTGGCTTCCCCCTAAAAATTGGCCCTAGACTAAAGCTGTGTACACATGGTATAATTTTCTGTCAGTTCGACGGATCTATCAGATCATTTCCGATCGATTTGGGGTACTTATCAACGCAAATTCGATCAGAAACAATTTGGATATCTACACACGATGCAATTACTTATCAGATCACAGGTTGATCTGAGGGAAAATTGTACCGTGTGTATGAGGCTTAAGATAGACATATGACTATGGTAGGGATTAGATTTTGAGCCCCTCTGAGGGACAGTTAGTGACAAGACTGCGCTGCAGATGATGTCGGTGCTATATAAATACTAAATAATAATAATGTATAGTAAAAGCTCTCCAGCCATGACCGTCATGTCTCAAGGCTGTTTGACTCACATTGTGGACAAGTAAGGCTGTCCAAAGTCTGTACACATTTTCTACCCAATTAGACTTCCGATTAGACAAAATGGAAGTGTAATTGGGCAACAATTGTGTTTTTCATTGGCACAGCAATCGAACCACGATCGACATTTCCATCAACATCACGAGTACAGCACTGTTCGTTCTTGGTATTGTCTAACGAACGCAGTTATACAGTGTATGGCCAGCTTTGTGCTACAATCCGTGGTGAATGTGGCCATTAGGCGGTCGGTACATATGCCGCGGTTATCTGGCGATCACAGCGGAGAATTTCCTAGGCTGTGAATTGGTGAACTGCTGCTCCCTTTAATAATATGTCTCATATTCTGCCATCCGGCTTTCGTTCCATTAAAACCGATTTGCAGCGTTTCACCACACGCATATTTGGAAGCGGACTCGCAACCGGAGTGAAAAATCATTGTTCCTGCAGCGTTTTTGGACACAGCCCCCCAGTCCTCATTGCTGCACATTGGCAGGGCTATTGAAGTCAAGTGTTAACGCGGTCTTACAGCAAACATGGAGCAAAATATGAGATAAGATAATTATGAATAGTATGTGTAGTGCAGCTAAGAAACAGAACATTAGTAGCAAATACAAGCGTTTTCCAGTACGGGAAGAGTTAAAAAACTTCAGTTATCTATGCAAAAGAGCTTTTCTGAACTCTTCAACCCACTGGGTCCAATACAGTCCTGTTTCCTGAAGCATGCAAACAGCCAAGAAACAGCGAGAGACAGCTTGGATAAGGTTTTACTGCAGGGAAGTTCAAAGGGTCATTTCTGCTTTGTTTATAGCTTAAAATACAGAGTGTGGTTTCTAAACTGCAAATATGACAGAATGATGCAATGTAAAAAAAAAAAAAAAGCTATACCGGTATTTCCCCGTCTTACGAACGCCTGTTTTTAGTAGAGATGGAGGAAAGCTGTGAGTCCATACGCCTTCAGCGTGGAACTGCTGCCCCTTTAAATGTCAGGGGGTGGGATTGGGGGGCTGCGGGAGATGCTGGGGGTAGTCGGGGGTTAATGTGGGGTAAACCCTCCACATCTGTCGTGTGACGATGTCTGCCGGGTCCCAAGTCAGTGACGCTGCATCAGAAGTCTGGGTTTGTTGTCATGACAACAGGATTCCGACATCTCGCCGCCCCACGAGCGATGCACAAAAATCCTCAATAATGGCAAGAGTGATGCAATTCCGGGGACAATATATCCCCACTGTGACATCATTCTGTCACCGCACAAAGGTTAACCCTTCACTCTCCTCACTGCAGCAACACACTGCCAGAGAGCGTTCTATGTATGTGATGTCACCCCAAAATCTCTATCTACAGTGGGTTGCAAAAGTATTCGGCCCTCTTGAAGTTTTCCACATTTTGTCACATTACTGCCACAAACATGCATCAATTTTATTGGAATTCCACATGAAAGACCAATACAAAGTGGTGTACATGTGAGAAGTGGAACGAAAAATCATACATCATTCCAAACATTTTTTACACATAAATAACTGCAAAGTGGGGTGTGCGTAATTATTCAGCCCCCCTTGGTCTGAGTGCAGTCACTTGCCCATAGACATTGCCTGATGAGTGCTAATGACTAAATAGAGTGCACCTGTCTGTAATCTAATGTCAGTACAAATACAGCTGCTCTGTGACGGCCTCAGAAGTTGTCTAAGGGTCCGCTCACATCTAAGAACTGCAAAACGTTTTGCGGGAGTGATTTTCCCGCGATAACGCGGAAAAATCACTGGACACTGTGGCGGTTTTGGAGCGATCGCGATTAGCGGTGCCATGCATGCTACTCGCGAATTACTGGCAAACCGCTGCATATAACACGTTTGCAGTTAACGCCAACCGCAAACGTGGCAGTAAGAACACTGCCATGTGTTACATGTTGTAGCAGTTTTACAAAACCGCTAGAGGTTTGCCTTGAGCGGGAATCGCGCGATTCCCGCTCCAGTGAAAACAGTCCCTTAGAGAATTTTGGGAGTAACATCACCATGAAGTCCAAAGAACACACCAGACAGGTCAGGGATAAAGTTATTGAGAAATCTAAAGCAGGCTTAGGCTACAAAAAGATTTCCAAAGCCTCGAACACCCCACAGAGCACTGTTCAAGCGATCATTCAGAAATGGAAGGAGTATGGCACAACTGTAAACCCACCAAGACAAGGCCGTCCACCTAAACTCACAGGCCGAACAAGGAGAGCGCTGATCAGAAATGCAGTCAAGAGGCCCATGGTGACTCTGGACGAGCTGCAGAGATCTACAGCTCAGGTGGGGGAATCTGTCCATAGGACAACTATTTATGGAAGAGTGGCAAGAAGAAAGCCATTGTTAACAGAAAAGAATAAGAAGTCCCGTTTGTAGTTTGCCACAGGCCATGTGGGGGACACATCAAACATGTGGAAGAAGGTGCTCTGGTCAGATGAGACCAAAATGGAATTTTTTGGCCAAAATGCAAAATGCTATGTGTGGCGGAAAACTAACACTGCACATCACTCTGAACACACCATCCCCACTGTCATATGGTGGTGGCAGCATCATGCTCGGGGGGTGCATCTCTTCAGCAGGGACAGGGAAGCTGGTCAGAGTTGATGGGAAGATGGATAGAGCCAAATACAGGGAAAACTTGGAAGAAAACCTCTTGGAGTCTGCAAAAGACTTGAGACTGGAGCGGAGGTTCACCTTCCAGCAGGACAACGACCCTAAACATAAAGCCAGGGCAACAATGGAATGGTTTAAAACAAAACATATCCATGTGTTTGAATGGCCCAGTCAAAGTCCAGATCTAAATCCAATCGAGAATCTGTGGCAAGATCTGAAAACTGCTGTTCACAAACGCTGTCCATCTAATCTAACTGAGGGTGGAGCTGTTTTGCAAAGAAGAATGGGCAAGGATTTCAGTCTCTAGATGTGCAAAGCTGGTAGAGACATACCCTAAAAGACTGGCAGCTGTAAGTGCAGCAAAAGGTCGGCCCAGGTGTGGTCAGTGGAGAGGCCTGGCCGGCCCAGGTGTGATCGGTGGAGAGGCCTGGCCGGGTGTGATCGGTGGAGAGGCCTGGCCGGGTGTGATCGGTGGAGAGGCCTGGCCGGGTGTGATCGGTGGAGAGGCCTGGCCTGGTGTGGTCGGTGGAGAGGCCTGGCCTGGTGTGGTCGGTGGAGAGGCCCGGCCGGATGTGGTTGGAGGAGAGCCCTGGCCGGGTGTAGTCGTTGGAGAGGCCTGACCGGGTATGGTCGGAGGCGAGCCCTGGCCGGGTGTGATCAGTGGAGAGGCCAGGCCGGGTATGATCAGTGGAGAGGCCAGGCCGGGTGTGATCAGTGGAGAGGCCTGGCCGGGTGTGGTCGATTATCACTTGATAAAGGCCACCAGGCCGAAACGTTGTGTCTCATTGCTATGATGGAAATAAATACTTAAAGAGACTCTGTAACAAAAATTGCATCCTGTTTTTTATCATCCTACAAGCTCCAAAAGCTATTCTAGTGTGTTCTGGCTTACTGCAGCACTTTCTACTATCACAGTCTCTGTAATAAATCAATGTATCTTTCCCCTGTCAGACTTGTCGGCCTGTGTCTGGAAGGCTGCCAAGTTCTTCAGTGTTGTGGTTCTGCTATGAACTCCCCCTTTCAGGCCCCTCTCTGCACACTGCCTGTGTGATATTTAGATTAGTGCAGCTTCTCTCTGCTCTCTTATCTTTTACAAGCTGGATAAATCGTTTTCTGAGCTGGCTGGGCTTTCACATACTGAGGAAATTCAGACAAGGGCAAAGCTGTTTGCAGGAAGAAAAGAGCAGCCTGAAACTTCAGTGCATGAGAGATGCAGGGGGAAAGAAACACACAAATGATCTCTTGAGATTCAAAAGGAAGGGTGTATACAGCCTGCTTGTGTATTGATGTATTTTGTATGTGTGGACATACTGTACATCAACCTACTTCCTGTTTTGGTGGCCATTTTGTTTGTTTATAAACAAACTTTTTAAAACTGTTTTTAACCACTTTTAATGCGGCGGGGAGCGGCGAAATTGTGACTATGGGTAATAGGAGATGTCCCCTAACGCACTGGTATGTTTACTTTTGTGCGATTTTTAACAATACAGATTCTCTTTAAGCTATTTGCACAAATCCAGGTGGAGACCCAGCTATCTTTTCTTTGCTGTGTGTTCGGCAGAGAGGCCTGGCTGGGTGGGATCGGTGGAGAGGCCTGGCTTTGTGTGGATGGAAGAGATTCATCAGGTGACAATCAGAGCAGAGTATCTCTCTGGGGAAATCCCAATCACCGCAACATCCTCTCTACATCCTAATCCTGCTAATAAGGACATCGCTCAGCGCAAACGTCAGATTCAATCCCGCTCCTCCATCTTAAGGGAACACAGGAAGACACAGCGCTTGTAACGTACAGGCAGCCATCAACGTGCAGACGGTTATCGGGGGGTGGGGGGAGGGATACCCATCTGGGTACATGGTGAGGGTATTGGGGTATCTGGGAAAAGCTGTGTGACCTCGTGGAGGGGGAAATTAAAGGCCCCCCAGGGAGGACTCTGACATCCTCAGCATGTACCCTATGGAACACATTACAGCTTATAGAGTAAACACTACATATAGCCAGGCAATACAGGGAGAGAAGAGAGACATCCCAGAGGTGAGAGGAGAGAGAGGAGGGGGAGAGAGAGAAGGCAGAGAGAGAGAGAGAAGGGGAGAGACGGCGGAGAGAGTAAGAGCAGAGAAAGAGTGAGAGAAGGAAGAGAGAGACAGCAGAGAGATCATAGGAGCAAGAGACAGAGGGCCATATGCAATTCACCTTTTCACCTTAGCTTTCTCCTGGGAGATCATTTTTCATCTTTGATTTAAAATAACTAAAAAAAAAACTAAAACAGTACTTAAAAGTAGGTGAAAAATACGATAACAATTATTTAGAATTTTCACCTAGGGAAAAACACAGGAGAGAGAGAGAGAGAGAGAGAGAGAGAGAGATTCTATGGAAAATCAATCGTAAAAATTTATTAGAAATGAGGTTGGACATGTTGGAAATAGTTGATCTGACAGTAAATCTGTCAGAAAATTGCATCGTGTGTACCTAGCATAAGGCCTGTGACTTGTTACAGATCGCCAATGGCTGTAGCAAACGATCAGCAGTTTTTCTAGCGGTTGGCACAGCGATTTCCAGCACAATATGAACGCCCATTGGAGATGCTGTACAATCTACTGCCGGCGATTGTACTGCACTTCCGATTTGCGGGTTTTTTTCTTTTGTATCCGGTGTTCAATTCCCACCGTCTTCCAACACGGAGCCCCGCCCCCAGCACATGAGGTCATAGCTGCTTCTCTATATGCAAACAGAGAAGCGTCGATGACCTCTCGTGCTAGGGGGCGGGGCTACGCACCAGCGGAAATTGAACTTGGGAGACCCGGTATGTAGTTTGAACTTTATTTACATGGAAATCAGCTACAAAGTTGCTGCAAAATCTCTTTTGAAAACGATTCAATGATTTTGCAGCCCTCTTTTCCATTGCAGTGCTCGATCGCTCCAAAAATGCTGCAACACCCGCGATTGGGATATGCCCGGCTAATGTAAGGCAATGCAGGTGATTCATTGGGTGCGACATTTTCAGTAACGCATGCGACGCAATCTGCAGGGACAGCAGAAGTGCAGAGACTGCGCTGTTTACATACATGGGTTGCGATTCACCACAGATTAGCTGCAGCGCATATTTGCCAACAAATTCCCGCAGACGCATTGCGATTTCCATTCACTATTATGCATGGAAATTGCAACTACATCTGCAATTTCGTCCGCCTGTATGTCCCAATGCGCTAAAAGTGGGGCGGGCCCTTAGCCAGGGGAGAAACGACAAGCTGACCCTCCTGAGAATTGCAGCCAGGACAGGTCCTCTTTGCTTGACTTTGCGATTGTGTGAAAGTATGTAAAGTATGCGAGTGACCCCAGAAAAGGCCCATATATGGTGAAATGTGGCCGGCCGCTCTCCGGGCCGTTCAGAGGAAAAATATTCCACTTCTCTCCTGAGCGTTTCAATTATTAATAAAGAATAATCACGCTAAGAGCGAATGCGGAGGCATGACGGGGAAACGAGCAGCGATTACACCGCGACCATTATCCTCCCCCTCCCATCTGTGGGAACATCGGGGGAAAAACGTCTACATTACTACCACTCGTACAGCTGCGGCTCCCAGCTCGTCAGGAGGAACGGATCAGACCCCGTCACACACATCCAATCTCACGCAATCGCTCGTCCAATCCCATTCCTGCGACATTCACCACTCTCACTCAGATGTATACATGAAGATTATCACCCGAGACGATCACCAATGCTGGGCTCTCTCTGAAATGGTAATCAGGGCCGGGCCGAGGCATAGGCTGGAGAGGCTCCAGCCTCAGGGCGCAGTGTAGGAGGGGGCGCAGAACTCATTCAGCTGCTATTCCTAATTGTGTTTGAAGCAGAAAGAAATAAGAAAAGGGGATACATGGCAGTGACTGCAAGCCAGATAACTAGAGATTAAGGTGTTGGGGAGGTTGTGGGCCCTGGGGTGCCTCTTAGTCTAATAGCAATCAGTGTGTGAGAGCTGGGGTGGGAGGGTTGGGGGAGGGGCCTCTTAATCTAATAGCAATCAGTGTGTGACGGCTGAGGTGGGAGGGTTGGGGGAGGGGCCTCTTAGTCTAATAGCAATCAGTGTGTGACGGCTGGGGTGGGAGGGATGGGGGAGGGGCCTCTTAGTGTAATAGCAATCAGTGTGTGATGGCTGGGGTGGCAGGGATGGGGGAGGGGCCTCTTAGTGTAATAGTAATCAGTGTGTGACGGCTGGGGTGGGAGGGATGGGGGAGGGGCCTCTTAGTCTAATAGCAATCAGTGTGTGACGGCTGGGGTGGGAGGGATGGGGAGGGGCCTCTTAGTGTAATAGCAATCAGTGTGTGACGGCTGGGGTGGGAGGGATGGGGGAGGGGCCTCTTAGTGTAATAGCAATCAGTGTGTGACGGCTGGGGTGGGAGGGATGGGGGAGGGGCCTCTTAGTGTAATAGTAATCAGTGTGTGACGGCTGGGGTGGGAGGGATGGGGGAGGGGCCTTAGTCTAATAGCAATCAGTGTGTGACGGCTGGGGTGGGAGGGTTTGGGGAGGGGCCTCTTAGTGTAATAGCAATCAGTGTGTGACGGCTGAGGTGGGAGGGTTGGGGAGGGGCCTCTTAGTCTAATAGCAATCAGTGTGTGACGGCTGGGGTGGGAGGGATGGGGGAGGGGCCTCTTAGTGTAATAGTAATCAGTGTGTGACGGCTGGGGTGGGAGGGATGGAGGGGCACACTTTGGTGTCTCAGCCTTGGGTGCTGGAGGACCTTGTCCCGGCTCTGATGGTAATAATCTAGCACCTGTACGTCTTTATACTGATAGTAAACTTGCTGGAGTGTGTTCCCAGCCCTGCCTACTTTAAAAACGATTTATTTTACAGTTGTATATTGTCTATCTACATTCTTATCATCCCTCTGCAGGTCTTGTCGGCACTTCAGCAAATGTCAAGCACAGAACTACAGATACTACTGTACACTATCATGAAAATTGTAAAATAGAGGTGTACATGTACAAATAAGAAGCACATTTCTTTCAGAGTAAAATGAGCCACAAATTATTTTTCTCCTATGTTGCTGTCACTTACAATAAAGTAGTCAAAATCTGACAGAACCGACAGGTTTTGGACTAGTCAATCTCCTCATGGGGGATTCTCAGGGTTTTCTTTATTTTCAAAAGCATTTTATGAATGGCAGTTGCTTTGTGTGACTACCAAATCAGTGTGCAGTGAGCAGGGAGGCTGGCCAGCATCTTTATATGAATCCTTTTTTAGGGAGTGTCTTTATAAAGAATAAAGGCCATGCTCAGAATCCCCCATGAAGAGATGGACTAGTCCAAAACCTGTCAGTTCTGGCAGATTTCTACTACTTACTGTAAGTGACAGCAACATAGGAGAAAAGTAATTTATGCCTCATTTTACTCTGACTGAAATGTGCTTCTTATTTGTATGTGTAAACATGTATTTTAAATTTTACAATTTTCGCGACAGTGGCCCTTTAAGATCAGTAAAAGCTGGTATATACAGTGGATCAAAGCCTCGGTTCAAACTATTTTAAGCACACTAAAGTTTAGGTTAATTTTAAATAAAATCTGAAAACAAAAAGGAAAAATGTATACATACCTGGGGCTTCCTCCATCCTCCTTTGGCCTGATCGCTCCCTCGCCGCCTGAATCCTCCGCAATCCTCCCCGTAACTTTGGCCAGTTGGCGCAGAACGCTCCCAAACGCAGGAGCCCCTATATGGCTGCCGCTGTTCTCCGGTGACAGGTCCACTTTGCCCCGCTCGGGGCAGGGGGACATGGAAAGCACATCAGTGATTCTGTGTCTGTGTGTATCAGGCGGTCTGGCGCTGTAATCTACAGCGAATACTCGCCGGAGGCAGCGCGGGACTTCAGCCAGCCACATTTGGCTTCCGGCCACCTTGTAAATTAGTCAAGCGGCCGCGGCGGCCAGTTACTGAGACGGGATTGCGGTAATCTGAGCGATAAGCGCTCGCACCGCCCTGAAGTGACCCTAAAATCACTGGCAACGGCCACAGATGTACATGTGAGAATCAACACGGAATAACAATAATGTAGCCATTTGTGAGATTTCACATCAGTCCAAATTCAGCCAAAGACTGAAACAGATTTACTGATGAAGATTTTGCTCGTATTTTGCAGCAAATATCTTAATATGAGCAAAATCTTCATCAGTAAATCTGTTGCTGTATAATGAAAAATATAACAACCCTCTATGCCTGGGGACAAGGATGCAGGAACCTCTATGCCTGGGGACAAGGATGCAGGAACCTCTATGCCTGGGGACAAGGATGCAGGAACCTCTATGCCTGGGGACAAGGATGCAGGAACCTCTATGCCTGGGGACAAGGATGCAGATGCCTCTTTGACTTGGAACAAGGATGCAGGAACCTCTATGCCTGGGGACAAGGATGCAGGTGCTTCTATGCCTGGGGACAAGGATGTAGGTGCTTCTATGCCTGGGGACAAGGATGTAGGTGCTTCTATGCCTGGGGACAAGGATGCAGGTGCCTCTATGCCTGGGGACAAAGATGCAGGGCCCTCTATGCCTGGGGACAAGGATGCAGGTGCGTCTATGCCTGGGGACAAAGATGCAGGGCCCTCTATGCCTGGGGACAAGGATGCAGGTGCTTCTATGCCTGGGGACAAGGATGCAGGTGCTTCTATGCCTGGGGACAAGGATGCAGGTGCTTCTATGCCTGGGGACAAGCATGCAGTACTCTCTATGCCTGGAGACAAGGATACAGGGACCTTTATGCCTGGGGACAAGGATGCAGGACCTTCTACACCTGGGGACAAGGATGCAGGACCCTCTATGCCTGGGGACAAGGATGCAGGACCCTCTATGCCTGGGGACAAGGATGCAGGTGCTTCTGTGCCTGGGGACAAGGATGCAGGTGCTTATGTGCCTGGGGACAAGTATGCAGGTGCTTCTATGCCTGGGGACAAGGATGCAGGTGCTTCTATGCCTGGGGACAAGGATGCAGGTGTTTCTGTGCCTGGGGACAAGGATGCAGGGACGCCCTCTATGCCTGGGAACAAGGATGCAGGACCCTCTATGCCTGGGGACAAGGATGCAGGACCCTCTATGTTTGGGGACAAGGATGCAGGGCCCTCTATGTCTGGGGACGAGGATACAGGGCCCTCTATGCCTGGGGACAAGGATGCAGGACCCTCTATGCCTGGGGACAAGGATGCAGGACCCTCTATGCCTGGGGACAAGGATGCAGGACCCTCTATGCCTGGGGACAAGGATGCAGGTGCTTCTGTGCCTGGGGACAAGGATGCAGGTGCTTATGTGCCTGGGGACAAGTATGCAGGTGCTTCTATGCCTGGGGACAAGTATGCAGGTGCTTCTATGCCTGGGGACAAGGATGCAGGTGTTTCTGTGCCTGGGGACAAGGATGCAGGGACGCCCTCTATGCCTGGGAACAAGGATGCAGGACCCTCTATGCCTGGGGACAAGGATGCAGGACCCTCTATGTTTGGGGACAAGGATGCAGGGCCCTCTATGTCTGGGGACGAGGATACAGGGCCCTCTATGCCTGGGGACAAGGATGCAGGGCCCTCTATGCCAGGGGACAAGTATGCAGGTGCTTCTATGCCTGGGGACAAGGGTGCAGGACCCTCTATGCCTGGGGACAAGTATGCAGGTGCTTCTATGCCTGGGGACAAGGGTGCAGGACCCTCTATGCCTGGGGACAAGTATGCAGGACCTTCTATGCCTGGGGACAAGGATGCAGGACCCTCTATGACTTGGAACAAGGATGCAGGACCCTCTATGCCTGTGGACAAGGATGCAGGGCTGCCCTTTATGCCTGGGGACAAGGATGCAGGACCCTCTATGCCTGGGGACAAGGAAGCAGGGCTGCCCTTTATGCCTGGGGACAAGGATGCAGGTGCCTCTATGTCTGGGGACAAGGATGCAGGTGCCTCTATGTCTGGGGACAAGGATGCAGGACCCTCTATGCCTGGGGACAAGGATGCAGGACCCTCTATGCCTCAAGACAAGGATGCAGGGCTGCCCTTTATGCCTGGGGACAAGGATGCAGGACCCTCTATGCCTGGGGACAAGGATGCAGGACCCTCTATGCCTGGGGACAAGGATGCAGTGCCCTCTATGTCTGGGAACAAGGATGCAGGACCCTCTATGTGTGGGGACAAGGGTGCAGGTACTTCAATGCCTGGGGACAAGGATGCAGGTGCCTCTATGTCTGGGGACAAGGATGCAGGACCCTTTGACTCAGAACAAGGATGCAGGAACTTCTATGTCTGGGGACAAGATAAATAAATAAAATCGGTTCATAGCTGTGTGCTTATTATACAAGCGTTGTAGATGATGCGTCTATATTGTGGGCTTAGCTACGCTATTTGCGTAACTCCCTACATAGTTGCGTAAGGCCTGGGAGAGAGAGATTTTGTGGCTATACTCCCATGTATATACATGAGGGGGTGGGACTTGTATTTTACAGGAAGTAGCTAGTGAGGAATTGTAAGACCACACCTTGCTGACAGGAAGTGATGTCACACTACAGCCCTCAGCCTGTACGGATAGGTGCACTGTACCAGATATGCAAGCGTCACAACAAATTTCGGAAAAATTTAGATATAAAAAGTGCATAATTTCCGCAAATCAGCATAAATTCTGGGTGAATTTGTGTTGTTGAGGAGTCGGAGCAGTTAGCTGGGATATCGCTTTTAGCTGCTCACATCACTGAGAGTTTTGGAATTTTTCGGAAAGCTATAAAACAGAATAGTCATTTCTCGACGTAACGTTCGCTCAGACGCAACAAGAGCTGTGGGGCGGAGACTGCTGGTAACACTTGAGTTTCCTTCAAGTCAGTAAAATAAACAACTCCGATATTATTGTTGCCAAGATACAATTAGATCCTCGGTTAAATCCAAGCGGAGATTTACTTGTCGCAAGAACTCGCTATTCCCGTCCAGGCTGCGTATTTACAGAAGGACGCACATCCCCCTCGCACCTAATCCTGGAGAGAAAAAATGGCCGCTGTCCAATCTATCTACAACCGGTAGGAGAGGAGCAGATGGAAGGGGCAGCTTCTGGCCCTCACTTTATTGAGCTTTGCAGCACTGTAGGTTATAGATTGCTCTCAGCCAGTGTTTAATCTGCAATCAAACTAAACAAGAAAACCTTTCCTTCCTCAAAAAAAATGGCACAATGTGGTTCTCCCATGATGCAGTGCGTCTGTATATGGCTGACTCTCTCCAGTAGACCAGAAGGCGGGGTCATGAGGTGTTGTCTTCACACTATGCCCAGCTATGCAATCTGCGAGGGGCGTGTCTCTGACCAAGCTGGGGGACATTGGCACCCCTGATAAAAAAAAGTCTCCCATTTGTCATACACAGGATGCCACAGCTGATCTATGGCAGAATTAGTTTGTGAGCTCCTCTGAGGTCAGTCAGTGACATGACTATGTACTCTGTACAGTGCTGCAGGAGGTGTCAGTGCTATATAAATACATAATAACAATATGGTAGGACATTAGACTAAAGACTATGACTATGGTAGGATTAGATTGTGAGCTCCTCTGAGGACAGTGACATGACTATGTACTCTGTAAAGTGCTGCAGAAGATGTCAACGCTATATAAATACATAGTAATAATAATAATAATATGGTAGGACATTAGCGTATGACTATGGTAGGATTCGATTGTGATCTCCTCTGAGGACAGTCAGTGACATGACTATGTACTCTGTACAGTGCTGCAGAAGATGTCAGTGCTATATAAATACATAATAATAATATGATAGGACATTAGACTATGACTATGGTAGGATTAGAGTGTGAGCTCCTCTGGGGACAGTCAGCGACATGACTACGTACTCTGTACAGTGCTGCAGAAGATGTCAGTGCAATATAAATGCATAATAATAATATGGTAGGACATTACACTATGACTATGGTAGGATTAGAGTGTGAGCTCCTCTGAGGACAGTCAGTGACATGACTATGTACTCTGTACAGTGCTGCAGAAGATGTCAGTGCTATATAAATACATAATAGTATGGTAGGACATTAGACTATGACTATGGTAGGGATTAGAGTGTGAGCTCCTCTGAGGACAGTCAGTGACATGGCTATGTACTCTGTAGGGTTGCCAGGTGTCCGGTTTTACACCGGACAGTCCGGTTTTTGTGCGCTGTGTCCAGTGTAAAAAAACATGCTAAACCGGACAATTAAGTTGTCCGGTTTTAGAGCCCCCCCGCAGCGCAGGAGGAGAACAGCAGAGAGAGAGCTGGGAGCAGCGGTGGAGAAGGGGGGCAATCTCCCCCCCCTTCCCTCACCTTAGGGTGCTCTCTCTCCCCCGCTGTCTCCTCCAATATGATGTGCAGGGCTGGCGAGTGGCTGCAGGCGGAACTTACCTCTGTGTCGCTCCAGCGCCGGAAGTTCGGGTCCCGCAGCCGCTGAGAATCTCATTCATGAGCCGGACAACACTATCAGTCTGAATAGTGTTGTCCGGCTCATGAATGATTCAGATCTTTGATCCGGATCTTTTTTGAGTCGAAACTCAGCGGCTGCGGGACCCGAACTTCCGGCGCCTGCGACACAGAGGTAAGTTCCGCCCGCAGCCACCCGCCAGCCTGCACATCAATATTGGAGGAGACAGCGGGGGAGAGAGACAGCACCCTAAGGTGATGGAAGAAGGGGGGGAGATTGCCCCCCTTCCCCCCGCCCCTGGCTACCTATTCTGGGCACATATAGCCCCTGGCTACCTATTCCGGGCACATATACCCCCTGGCTACCTATTCTGGGCACATATAGCCCCTAGCTACCTATTCTGGGCACATATAGCCCCTGGCTACCTATTCTGGGCACATATAGCCCCTGGCTACCTATTCCGGGCACATATACCCCCTGGCTACCTATTCCGGGCACATATACCCCCTGGCTACCTATTCCGGGCACATATACCCCCTGGCTACCTATTCCGGGCACATATAGCCCCTGGCTACCTATTCCGGGCACATATAGCCCCTGGCTACCTATTCTGGGCACATATAGCCCCTGGCTACCTATTCTGGGCACATATAGCCCCTGGCTACCTATTCTGGGCACATATAGCCCCTGGCTACCTATTCTGGGCACATATACCCCCTGGCTACCTATTCTGGGCACATATACCCCCTGGCTACATATACTGGGACATATATACCCCTGCCTACGTATACTGGGACATTTACACCCCTGCCTACATATACTGGGACATATATACCCCCTGGCCACATATACTGGGCACATATATCCCTGGCTACATATACTGGGAACACTGGCTGTTTGTCATTATGTGCATTTAGTGGTGAAAAGCTGTCTCTTTTGTGCATTTACTGGTGAAAAGCTGTCTCTTTTGTGCATTTACTGGTGAAAAGCTGTCTCTTATTATGTGCATTTACTGGTGAAAAGCGGTCTCTTATTATGTGCATTTACTGGTGAAAAGTGGTCTCTTATGTGCATGTACTGGTGAGGACAGTTAGTGACATGGCTATGTACTCTGTAATGTGCTGCAGAAGATGTCAGTGCGATATAAATACTGTAAAAAACATTTTTTAAAAAGCCCATTGCTTAGCCCCACTCTACATAAAAGTGCGCTTCTGACTCCGCCCCTAACTCCAACCCCTGTCCGGTTTTCTCCATCAGCCGACCTGGCAACCCTAGTACTCTGTAATGTGCTGCAGGAGATGTCAGTGCTATATAAATACATAATAATATGATAGGACATTAGACTATGACTATGGCAGGATTAGAGTGTGAGCTCCTCTGAGGACAGTCAGTGACATGACTATGTACTCTGTAAAGTGCTGCAGAAAATTTCAGTGCTATATAAATACATAGTTGGCCTGGACCTTCAGCAATGTCACCCCTCTGATGGTTTGTGTCACAGAGGAGGCCTCAATCTGCTTCTTACTCCTCAACAACTAACGGTTGGAGTGCTGCCTTAAGTGTTCCCATACAGGGGTAACCTGAGCATCAGTGGCGTAGCTATGGAACTATGGGCCCCGTGGCAAGTTTTACATGCCCCCCCCCCCCCCCCCCAAGCACTCTATACGCAACACTTGATACAGCACAACAAAACATGCCAAGGTCATCCACAGTATTAGAGGTGCAAGACGGGGATGGGGAACAGTTTGTTAATGATTACTACCATTTAAAGCATCTATAGAAGTGATCATTACCAGCACAGGACCAATAAACAGCTAATACGTTGGTTTAGGAAGGGCCCCAATGCAGTCACTACCTCTGCAACCCCTATTGCTACACCCCTGCTGAGCATCGTCTGTGATAATCGCGTTGTTTATGGCAGAAGCGTCTGACCCGCACAGAAGTGTCTGAATGGCACAGAGGCGGCCGCACAATATGGCGTCACCAGGCGACACTCGCTGGTGCCGGGAAAACGTGATTTTATCTTGCACACCAGCGGCGGTACATCCCAGTGCCAAGCAACACAGCGAATCACACATTTCCTATGGAGAGCAGGTGCTGCATATTCCTCCACACTTCCAGGGGTGATAATAATATGCAGCCAGCTCCTTCCTAGAGCTCGTTAACACCTACGCCTCGTGCCCTAACGAGAAAGTGACTCACCGCCCTGATAGCGGCTCACCCAGCCCAGCACATAGCGGGTGACAGGCCAGGGAGCGGCAATACAAGGATCCGCTCCTTCCACACACAGCTAAAGCCTGACCAATCACAGCCAGATCCCAGCCCAGCACATAGCGGGTGACAGGCCAGGGAGCGGCGATACAGAGATCCGCTCCTTCCACACACAGCTAAAGCCTGACCAATCAAAACCGGATCCCAGCCCAGCAAATAGCGGGTGACAGGCCAGGGAGCGGCAATACAAGGATCAGCTCCTTCCACACACAGCTACTGCCTGACCAATCACAGCCAGATCCCAGCCCAGCACATAGCGGGTAACAGGCCAGGGATCAGCAATACAGGGATCCGCTCCTTCCACACACAGCTAATGCCTGACCAATCACAACCGGATCCCAGCCCAGCACATAGCGGGTGACAGACCAGGGAGCGGCAATACAGGGATCCGCTCCTTCCACACACAGCTACTGCCTGACCAATCACAGCCAAATCCCAGCCCAGCACATAGCGGATAACAGGCCAGGGATCAGCAATACAGGGATCCGCTCCTTCCACACACAGCTAATGCCTGACCAATCACAACCGGATCCAAGCCCAGCACATAGCGGGTGACAGGCCAGGGTACCGCAATACAGGGATCCGCTCCTTCCTCACACAGCTAATGCCTGACCAATCACAGCCAGATCCCAGCCCAGCACATAGCGGGTGACAGGCCAGGGAGCGGCAATACAAGGATCCGCTCCTTCCACACACAGCTAATGCCTGACCAATCACAACCAGATCCCAGCCCAGCACATAGCGGGTGACAGGCCAGGAAGCGGCAATACAAGGATCCGCTCCTTCCACACACAGCTACTGCCTGACCAATCACAGCCAGATCCCAGCCCAGCACATAGCGGGTGACAGGCCAGGGAGCGGCAATACAGAGATCCGCTCCTTCTACACACAGCTAAAGCCTGACCAATCACAGCCAGATCCCAGCCCAGCACATAGCGGGGGACAGGCCAGGGAGCGGCAATACAAGGATCCGCTCCTTCCACACACAGCTAAAGCCTGACCAATCACAACCAGATCCCAGCCCAGCACATAGCGGGTGACAGGCCAGGGAGCAGCAATACAGAGATCCGCTCCTTCCTCACACAGCTAATGCCTGACCAACACAACCAGATCCCAGCCCAGCACATAGCGGGTGACAGGCCAGGGAGCGGCAATACAAGGATCCGCTCCTCCCACACACAGCTACTGCCTGACCAATCACAGCCAGATCCCAGCCCAGCACATAGCGGGTGACAGGCCAAGGAGCAGCAATACAAGGATCCGCTCCTTCCACACACAGCTAATGCCTGACCAATCACAACCGGATCCCAGCCCAGCACATAGCGGGTGACAGGCCAGGGAGCGGCAATACAAGGATCCGCTCCTTCCACACACAGCTAATGCCTGACCAATCACAGCCAGATCCCAGCCCAGCACATAGCGGGTGACAGGCCAGGGAGCGGCAATACAAGGATCCGCTCCTTCCACACACAGCTAAAGCCTGACCAATCACAACCAGATCCCAGCCCAGCACATAGCGGGGGACAGGCCAGGGAGCGGCAATACAAGGATCCGCTCCTTCCACACACAGCTACTGCCTGACCAATCACAGCCAGATCCCAGCCCAGCACATAGCGGGTGACAGGCCAGGGAGCGGCAATACAAGGATCCGCTCCTTCCACACACAGCTACTGCCTGACCAATCACAGCCAGATCCCAGCCCAGCACATAGCGGGTGACAGGCCAGAGAGCGGCAATACAAGGATCCGCTCCTTCCACACACAGCTAATGCCTGACCAATCACAGCCAGATCCCAGCCCAGCACATAGCGGGTGACAGGCCAGGGAGCGGCAATACAGGGATCCGCTCCTTCCTCACACAGCTAATGCCTGACCAATCACAACCAGATCCCAGCCCAGCACATAGCGGGTGACAGGCCAGGGAGCGGCAATACAGGGATCCGCTCCTTACTCACACTGCTAAAGCCTGACCAATCACAGCCAGATTCCAGCCCAGCACATAGCGGGTGACAGGCCAGGGAGCAGCAATACAGAGAGCCGCTCCTTCCTCACACAGCTAATGCCTGACCAATCACAACCGGATCCCAGCCCAGCACATAGCGGGTGACAGGCCAGGGAGCGGCAATACAAGGATCCGCTCCTTCCACACACAGCTAATGCCTGACCAATCACAACCAGATCCCAGCCCAGCACATAGCGGGTGACAGGCCAGGGAGCGGCAATACAACGATCCGCTCCTTCCACACACAGCTAATGCCTGACCAATCACAACTGGATCCCAGCCCAGCACATAGCGAGTGACAGGCCAGGGAGCGGCAATACAAGGATCCGCTCCTTCCACACACAGCTAATGCCTGACCAATCACAACCGGATCCCAGCCCAGCACATAGCGGGTGACAGGCCAGGGAGCGGCAATACAAGGATCCGCTACTTCCACACACAGCTACTGCCTGACCAATCACAACCAGATCCCAGCCCAGCACATAGCGGGTGACAGGCCAGGGAGCGGCAATACAGAGATCCGCTCCTTCCACACACAGCTAATGCCTGACCAATCACAACCAGATCCCAGCCCAGCACATAGCGGGTGACAGGCCAGGGAATGGCAATACAAGGATCCGCTCCTTCCACACACAGCTAATGCCTGACCAATCACAACCGGATCCCAGCCCAGCACATAGCGGGTGACAGGCCAGGGAGCGGCAATACAAGGATCTGCTCCTCCCACACACAGCTAATGCCTGACCAATCACAGCCAGATCCCAGCCCAGCACATAGTGGGGGACAGGCCAGGAAGCGGCAATACAAGGATCCGCTCCTTCCACACACAGCTAATGCCTGACCAATCACAGCCAGATCCCAGCCCAGCACATAGCGGGGGACAGGCCAGGAAGCGGCAATACAGGGATCCGCTCCTTCCACACACAGCTAATGCCTGACCAATCACAACCAGATCCCAGCCCAGCACATAGCGGGTGACAGGCCAGGGAGCGGCAATACAAGGATCCGCTCCTTCCACACACAGCTAATGCCTGACCAATCACAGCCAGATCCCAGCCCAGCACATAGCGGGGGACAAGTCAGGGAGCGGCAATACAAGGATCCGCTCCTTACACACCCAGCTAATGCCTGACCAATCACAACCGGATCCCAGCCCAGCACATAGCGGGTGACAGGCCAGGGAGCAGCAATACAAGGATCCGCTCCTTCCACACACAGCTAATGCCTGACCAATCACAGCCAGATCCCAGCCCAGCACATAGCGAGTGACAGGCCAGGGAGCGGCAATACAGGGATCCGCTCCTTCCACACACAGCTACTGCCTGACCAATCACAGCCAGATCCCAGCCCAGCACATAGCGGGTGACAGGCCAGGGAGCAGCAATACAAGGATCCGCTCCTTCCTCACACAGCTAATGCCTGACCAATCACAACCAGATCCCAGCCCAGCACATAGCGGGTGACAGGCCAGGGAGCAGCAATACAAGGATCCGCTCCTTCCACACACAGCTAATGCCTGACCAATCACAGCCAGATCCCAGCCCAGCACATAGCGGGTGACAGGCCAGGGAGCGGCAATACAAGGATCCGCTCCTTCCACACACAGCTAATGCCTGACCAATCACAGCCAGATCCCAACCCAGCACATAGCGGGGGACAGGCCAGGGAGCAGCAATACAGAGATCCGCTCCTTCCACACACAGCTATTGCCTGACCAATCACAGCCAGATCCCAGCCCAGCACATAGCGAGTGACAGGCCAGGGAGCGGCAATACAAGGATCCGCTCCTTCCTCACACAGCTAATGCCTGACCAATCACAGCCAGATCCCAGCCCAGCACATAGCGGGTGACAGGCCAGGGAGCGGCGATACAAGGATCCGCTCCTTCCACACACAGCTAATGCCTGACCAATCACAACCAGATCCCAGCCCAGCACATAGCGGGTGACAGGCCAGGGAGCGGCGATACAGAGATCCGCTCCTTCCACACACAGCTAATGCCTGACCAATCACAACCAGATCCCAACCCAGTACATAGCGGGTGACAGGCCAGGGAGCAGCAATACAGAGATCCGCTCCTTCCACACACAGCTAATGCCTGACCAATCACAACCAGATCCCAGCCCAGCACATAGCGGGTGACAGGCCAGGGAGCGGCAATACAAGGATCCGCTCCTTCCACACACAGCTAATGCCTGACCAATCACAACCGGATCCCAGCCCAGCACATAGCGGGTGACAGGCCAGGGAGCGGCAATACAAGGATCCGCTCCTCCCACACACAGCAAATGTCTGACCAATCACAGCCAGATCCCAGCCCAGCACATAGCGGGTGACAGGCCAGGGAGCGGCAATACAAGGATCCGCTCCTTCCACACACAGCTAAAGCCTGACCAATCACAACCAGATCCCAGCCCAGCACATAGCGGGTGACAGGCCAGGGAGCGGCAATACAAGGATCCGCTCCTTCCACACACAGCTAATGCCTGACCAATCACAACCAGATCCCAGCCCAGCACATAGCGGGTGACAGGCCAGGGAGCGGCAATACAAGGATCCGTTCCTTCCACACACAGCTAATGCCTGACCAATCACAACCAGATCCCAGCCCAGCACATAGCGAGTGACAGGCCAGGGAGCGGCAATACAAGGATCCGCTCCTTCCACACACAGCTACTGCCTGACCAATCACAACCAGATCCAAGCCCAGCACATAGCGGGTGACAAGCCAGGGAGCGGCAATACAAGGATCCGTTCCTTCCACACACAGCTAATGCCTGACCAATCACAGCCAGATCCCAGCCCAGCACATAGCGGGGGACAAGTCAGGGAGCGGCAATACAAGGATCCGCTCCTTCCACACCCAGCTAATGCCTGACCAATCACAACCAGATCCAAGCCCAGCACATAGCGGGTGACAGGCCAGGGAGCGGCAATACAAGGATCCGCTACTTCCACACCCAGCTAATGCCTGACCAATCACAACCGGATCCCAGCCCAGCACATAGCGGGTGACAGGCCAGGGAGCAGCAATACAAGGATACTCTCCTTCCACACACTGCTAAAACCTGACCAATCACAACCAGATCCCAGCCCAGCACATAGCGGGTGACAGGCCAGGGAGCGGCAATACAGAGATCCGCTCCTTCCACACACAGCTAATGCCTGACCAATCACAGCCAGATCCCAGCCCAGCACATAGCGGGTGACAGGCCAGGGAGCGGCAATACAAGGATCCGCTCCTTCCACACACAGCTACTGCCTGACCAATCACAACCAGATCCCAACCCAGTACATAGCGGGTGACAGGCCAGGGAGCAGCAATACAGGGATTCGCTCCTTCCACACACAGCTAATGCCTGACCAATCACAACCGGATCCCAGCCCAGCACATAGCAGGTGACAGGCCAGGGAGCGGCAATACAAGGATCCGCTCCTTCCACACACAGCTACTGCCTGACCAATCACAACCAGATCCCAGCCCAGCACATAGCGGGGGACAGGCCAGGGAGCGGCAATACAAGGATCCTCTCCTTCCACACACAGCTAATGCCTGACCAATCACAACCGGATCCCAGCCCAGTACATAGCGGGTGACAGGCCAGGGAGCGGCAATACAGGGATCCGCTCCTTCCACACACAGCTAATGCCTGACCAATCACAGCCAGATCCCAGCCCAGCACATAGCGGGGGACAAGTCAGGGAGCGGCAATACAGGGATCCGCTCCTTCCACACACAGCTAATGCCTGACCAATCACAACCGGATCCCAGCCCAGCACATAGCGGGTGACAGGCCAGGGAGCGGCAATACAAGGATCCGCTCCTTCCACACACAGCTACTGCCTGACCAATCACAACCAGATCCCAGCCCAGCACATAGCGGGGGACAGGCCAGGGAGCGGCAATACAAGGATCCTCTCCTTCCACACACAGCTAATGCCTGACCAATTACAACCGGATCCCAGCCCAGTACATAGCGGGTGACAGGCCAGGGAGCGGCAATACAGGGATCCGCTCCTTCCACACACAGCTAATGCCTGACCAATCACAGCCAGATCCCAGCCCAGCACATAGCGGGTGACAGGCCAGGGAGCGGCAATACAAGGATCCGCTCCTTCCACACACAGCTAAAGCCTGACCAATCACAACCGGATCCCAGCCCAGCACATAGCGGGTGACAGGCCAGGGAGCGGCAATACAGGGATCCGCTCCTTCCTCACACAGCTAATGCCTGACCAATCACAGCCAGATCCCAGCCCAGCACATAGCGGGTGACAGGCCAGGGAGCAGCAATACAGGGATCCGCTCCTTCCACACACAGCTAATGCCTGACCAATCACAGCCAGATCCCAGCCCAGCACATAGCGGGTGACAGGCCAGGGAGCGGCAATACAGGGATCCGCTCCTTCCTCACACAGCTAATGCCTGACCAATCACAGCCAGATCCCAGCCCAGCACATAGCGGGTGACAGGCCAGGGAGCGGCAATACAGAGATCCGCTCCTTCCACACACAGCTAATGCCTGACCAATCACAACCAGATCCCAGCACATAGCGGGTGACAGGCCAGGGAGCGGCAATACAGAGATCCGCTCCTTCCACACACAGCTAATGCCTGACCAATCACAGCCAGATCCCAGCCCAATAGAAATCTTCCCTCCAGAGTTCTGCAAATATCTCCTCCATGTCCACCACCAGGGGCCCCTGTGCAAAATAAACATGGGGGGCCCCTGTGACCCCCACCTTGCACGGTATAAGAGCTTTAAATTTCTAATGAAATTCCACCCCTAGGACCCCGGAGCCAGCTGCTGGTCCCCCTATCAGGTCTCCCCCCATGTTATTTTGGTCCCTGGGCCCTCCGGTAGAGGTTTTGGCAGCGACTCACCTGTCCTGGGCAGCGCGCTCCTCCGTTAGTCCTGCACTTCTGTCCCCATCCTCTCGGGGGCGCCACTCCTCTGTGACCCCGCCCATGTTATTACACATTACTGGAAAAATCAAAATGAGCAGAAAGTTCTCATTGACCGGCCCAAATTGTAGGCTGCAGACAACTGGCACTAACATGTGAGCAGGAATAATTACCAGCTCATTGCCTGTCTCTGCAGGACTCTCTTCATCATATCAATGGTCAAACTGATCAAAAGTTCATTATTGAGTGAAAAGTTTTTGAATCCAACCAACTTTTTAACCATATAATTATCCTTTTTTTTTTTTTTTTTTTTTACGAATTTGCAGCAATCTCGAACATGTGTGTATGGTACCTCGAACAACTTTCGATCAACCCAAAAATTGGATCGTTTTTGTTGAATCAAAAATACAATCATAACGTGTGTGGCCATCTGAAGTGGTAAAGAAAATATCCATACATGTAACAATCCTACGAGTCACGTTACGGCGCAACCAATCACCAGTTTAATCTCGAAGGATTGTGTCTAAGCACAAAGATACCTGACTGGATGGAATCACATTTATAAAAGAGTAAAATAAAAAAAAGGTTTGTTCACAGGTATAATTGCTTTTTCCGGCGGTGAAATTGCACAATCGTCACCGGCGGTGGTTGGCGAGAGAACTTCGTGTAACACGTCTGTGAGATCAGGAAGTGGAGGAGATGACATGGGGGGAGGGGGAGCGGGCGAGATGAAATATAGCGCAAACAATTGGTTAATAGACTAAACAAGAGAGCGAGTCTGTTCGTCTCCCCGGATATCAGTAACCGTGTGATGCGCACAGCCAGGAACCGCCTGTGTCCATTCATAATTCCTTCATACGGCCAATGTTCTATATTCATAGCAAAGGCCTGAACTAGGGCTCGTGTGCACAGACCTTTGACTTCTGCCTACAATGAGTCTGACATCAGCACATGCCCAAGTTTGTTTGCTTTTTAAAGAAAGGCATTTTTGTTTTTTAGAAAAATGGATTTTACAGATTAACGTGAACCTGAACCGAGTCAAATTATTTAAAATAAACACATGATGTACCTGCATGTGAATATTACATACTTACCTCGCCGCCAGTTCCTCTCAGAAGCTCACCACTTGATTCTTACATCCATCCCTTCCAGTTATGACAAGTTTTGTCAGAACTGAAACATATCAGTTGCTGTCAGTTATAACTGAAAGGACAACTGATGAGCAAGGTAATGTCCATTTTTCCCTATGGCTCATGTGGCCGATATTACAGTTTAGCAGTGTGCTGCCCAGGAAGCTGTTATGGGGTAATGGCCATTTCCAAAATGGAGGACGGAGAATTCCATTGACCACAGTGTACAAACAGGAGGCAGGAGAGCAGAAAGAGATTGATGAGTAGACTACACAGGAGGTAAGTATGACCTGTAGATGTTTATTTTGGCTTTTCATTTTCAGTTCAGGTTTGCTTTGGATTCACTCTGTACTGGATATTTGTACCTGTCGCCATCAAGTTTGCGTTCCGCTGTTTGGGTCCTCTGCATGCTATAAACGCTGGTATACCGATCCCACAGCCCCATCAGAAGCATCAGGCTCCCATCGGTTTACAAAAGACCAATGGTAATTCTCCGTGAGCACCAATACTCAGTGAGCCAATGAGAATCCTCCCATAAGAGGAACAATTCCTATTGGTCTATTCCAAACCAGTTGTAGCCAGATGCTTCTGCTGGGGCACACTAGTGGTCCTAGCATGCAGGAACCTGAATGGACGGCGGCAGGAGAGTATTTTGTGGACCGTATGCGGCAAATAGCCCAGCGAGAACCAACGCCGTACATTAATTACTATTTATTATATTTATAAAGTGCCACCACATTACGCAGCGCTTAGAGTCCTTCCTTACTCTGCACGCTGTGTATCGATAATATGGGGTGCTAATTGGGGGAGGAGTGGTGTGGGGGTCCTGGCTAGGGGCTACCAAATCGCTGGGGCGGGATAGGTGACATAGCCCACCCTGTATGTATATTATAGCATAATGACATCACAATCGCCCTCTGTCTGTAAAAAACGCACGCACCTGAACACAAAGCGCCATTCGCACGGGCGCCCCAATTGTTTGCTCTGCGTTTTCTGCTACGGAACAACTTTTTTTTTAAACCTCCAGCGCTTGGAAGCGACTTTGAGGCATTTTCGCGGTGTTTGTCTAGCTGGTGTTCTGGCTAGGGTTACCGAGGGTTAATCAGGCATACCTCCAGGAAAACGCCAAGCCATTTATCCGGGGTGTTTAACGGTTACTGAGACGCTGCATTTTGGCTGCACCATGCCGCTGTGTGACTGAGCGCTGCAAACGACCGCCCACGTCAACTGACTCGGTTACCATGGATTTCTATACATGACAAGTTCCCAGGCATCTTCTTTGCTGTTTAAACCAGTTGAGATGACAGGAAGACACCCGTGTGAGGGAAGAAGCCTAATCACTCCATATATAATAATGTTTAGCTGAGTTATTTGGTGCCTCTTCCAGCAGGTGATGTCATGACCTAGGCAACTGCCTAGTATGGCCACTCCTAAGACCCTGTGTGCCCTGTAAACTGGGGTTTTAGCATAAGGTAGGGGGTCAGTTAAGAGGGGAGGTTAGTGTCAGAGGGGTCGTTTAGGAGGAGGTTAGTGCCAGAGGGGTCAGTTAGGAGGAGATTAGTGTCAGATGGGTCGGTTAGGAGAAGGTTAGTGTCAGATAGGTCAGTTAGGAGGAGATTAGTGTTAGTGAGGTAGGTTAGGAGGAGGTTAGTGCCAGAGGGGTTGGTTAGGAGGAGGTTAGTGTTAGTGAGGTAGGTTAGGAGGAGGTTAGTGTCAGATGGGTTGGTTAGGAGGAGGTTAGTGTTAGTGAGGTAAGTTAGGAGGAGATTAGTGCCAGATGGGTCGGTTAGGAGGAGGTTAGTGCCAGAGGGGTCAGTTAGGAGGAGATTAGTGTCAGATGGGTCGGTTAGGAGAAGGTTAGTGTCAGATAGGTCAGTTAGGAGGAGATTAGTGTTAGTGAGGTAGGTTAGGAGGAGGTTAGTGCCAGAGGGGTTGGTTAGGAGGAGGTTAGTGTTAGTGAGGTAGGTTAGGAGGAGGTTAGTGTCAGATGGGTTGGTTAGGAGGAGGTTAGTGTTAGTGAGGTAAGTTAGGAGGAGATTAGTGCCAGATGGGTCGGTTAGAGGGAGGTTAGTGCCAGAGGGGTCAGTTAGGAGGAGATTAGTGTCAGATGGGTCGGTTAGGAGAAGGTTAGTGCCAGATGGGTCAGTTAGGAGGAGGTTAGTGCCAGATGGGTCAGTTAGGAGGAGGTTAGTGCCAGATGGGTCAGTTAGGAGGAGGTTAGTGCCAGATGGGTCAGTTAGGAGGAGGTTAGTGCCAGATGGGTCAGTTAGGAGGAGGTTAGTGCCAGATGGGTCAGTTAGGAGGAGGTTAGTGCCAGATGGGTCAGTTAGGAGGAGGTTAGTGCCAGATGCGTCGGTTAGGAGGAGGTTAGTGCCAGATGGGTCAGTTAGGAGGAGGTTAGTGCCAGATGGGTCAGTTAGGAGGAGGTTAGTGCCAGATGGGTCAGTTAGGAGGAGGTTAGTGCCAGATGGGTCAGTTAGGAGGAGGTTAGTGCCAGATGGGTCAGTTAGGAGGAGGTTAGTGCCAGATGGGTCAGTTAGGAGGAGGTTAGTGTCAGATAGGTCAGTTAGGAGGAGATTAGTGTTAGTGAGGTAGGTTAGGAGGAGGTTAGTGCCAGAGGGGTTGGTTAGGAGGAGGTTAGTGTTAGTAAGGTAGGTTAGCAGGAGGTTAGTGTCGGATGGGTTGGTTAGGAGGAGGTTAGTGTTAGTGAGGTCAGTTAGGAGGAGATTAGTGCCAGGTGGGTCGGTTAGGAGGAGGTTAGTGCCAGATGGGTCAGTTAGGAGGAGGTTAGTGCCAGATGCGTCGGTTAGGAGGAGGTTAGTGCCAGATGGGTCAGTTAGGAGGAGGTTAGTGCCAGATGGGTCAGTTAGGAGGAGGTTAGTGCCAGATGGGTCAGTTAGGAGGAGGTTAGTGCCAGATGGGTCAGTTAGGAGGAGGTTAGTGCCAGATGCGTCGGTTAGGAGGAGGTTAGTGCCAGATGGGTCAGTTAGGAGGAGGTTAGTGCCAGATGGGTCAGTTAGGAGGAGGTTAGTGCCAGATGCGTCGGTTAGGAGGAGGTTAGTGCCAGATGGGTCAGTTAGGAGGAGGTTAGTGCCAGATGCGTCGGTTAGGAGGAGGTTAGTGCCAGATGGGTCAGTTAGGAGGAGGTTAGTGCCAGATGGGTCAGTTAGGAGGAGGTTAGTGCCAGATGCGTCGGTTAGGAGGAGGTTAGTGCCAGATGGGTCAGTTAGGAGGAGGTTAGTGCCAGATGCGTCGGTTAGGAGGAGGTTAGTGCCAGATGGGTCAGTTAGGAGGAGGTTAGTGCCAGATGGGTCAGTTAGGAGGAGGTTAGTGCCAGATGGGTCGGTTAGGAGGAGGTTAGTGCCAGATGGGTCAGTTAGGAGGAGGTTAGTGTCAGAGGGGTCGGTTAGGAGGAGGTAAGTGCCAGAGAGGTAAGTTAGGAGGAGGTTAGTGCCAGATGGGTCAGTTAGGAGGAGGTTAGTGTCAGTGAGGTAAGTTAGGAGGAGGTTAGTGCCAGATGGGTCGGTTAGGAGGAGGTTAGTGCCAGATGGGTCAGTTAGGAGGAGGTTAGTGCCAGATGGGTCAGTTAGGAGGAGGTTAGTGCCAGATGGGTCGGTTAGGAGGAGGTTAGTGCCAGATGGGTCAGTTAGGAGGAGGTTAGTGTCAGAGGGGTCGGTTAGGAGGAGGTTAGTGTCAGTGAGGTAAGTTAGGAGGAGGTTAGTGCCAGATGGGTCGGTTAGGAGGAGGTTAGTGCCAGATGGGTCAGTTAGGAGGAGGTTAGTGCCAGATGGGTCAGTTAGGAGGAGGTTAGTGCCAGATGGGTCGGTTAGGAGGAGGTTAGTGCCAGATGGGTCAGTTAGGAGGAGGTTAGTGCCAGATGGGTCGGTTAGGAGGAGGTTAGTGTCAGAGGGGTCGGTTAGAAGTGAAGTGGGCCATGTGGTCTGGTATAGCTCAGGGGACAAGGCCACATGTGGTTATACAAGCCTGCATAAGTGACAAGGGGTTAAAGAAGTCTGGTAAGGGGGAGCACATGCTGTCTGCTTTCTTAAAATAAATAAAATGTGTATATAGCACCCAGCAACTAGTATATATTAAAGGAAATCTTTATACTTACCTGGGGCTTCCTCCATCTCCCTGGGCCGCTCCTGTCCCCCACTGTATGGCCCGGTACTGTGGCCGAGTAGCGCTTTATCGCAGAAACCTCCCAGCCTCAGGAGGGCAACAGGGAAGCGTGCGCTGCCAGGCCATGCATGCTCATCAAAGCGCGGCTCGGGGCCAGAATACCGAGCCGTGCAGTGAGAGAGAGGAGCGGCCAGGGGAAACGGCGAGGGACTAAGCGGCCTCAAGGGGGCCGGACGAAGCCCCAGATAGGTATAAAATCTGAGACCTCTTTGGTCTCAGGTACATTTTAAAGTGTATGCAGCAAAATGTCATGTTACCCAGTTTAAAAACAGTATTCAAAATCGATTTTCTCAAAAACTACAATGTCTTTTTGGACTTTTTTTTTACCTGTTCTCACTATTCTCCTGAGGATGCCTGGCAGATTTGGTAAGAATTGGGGGTGATGAGGTGCCCCTGTGAACAGGCATGAGGTGTAGGGTGCTCAGTGTGACCAGGTTTGAGGGTAAGGGGTGATAAGGGTGTCCCTGTGACCAGACCCAGGGGTGGTGGGGGGGGAGGGCTTAGGAGTGCCCCTGTGACCAGGCGCATGGGGTAGGGTGCTCAGGATTTGGCATCAGGTGGGTATCAGGATTTGGCATCAGGCGGGTAGGGTGCTCGGGATTTGGCATGAGGCGGGTAGGGTGCTCGGGATTTAGCATCAGGCGGGTAGGGTGCTCGGGATTTGGCATTAGGCAGGTATCGGGATTTGGCATTAGGCAGGTAGGGTGCTCGGGATTTGGCATCAGGCGGTAGGGTGCTCGGGATTTGGCATCAGGCGGTATGGTGCTCGGGATTTGGCATCAGGCCGGTAGGGTGCTCAGGATTTGGCATCAGGCGGGTAGGGTGCTTGGGATTTGGCATCAGGCGGGTGCGGTGCTCGGGATTTGGCATCAGGCGGGTGCGGTGCTCGGGATTTGGCATCAGGCCAGTAGGGTGCTCGGGATTTGGCATCAGGCGGGTAGGGTGCTCGGGATTTGGCATCAGGCGGGTAGGGTGCTCGGGATTTGGCACCAGGCGGGTAGGGTGCTCGGGATTTGGCATCAGGCGGGTAGGGTGCTCGGGATTTGGCACCAGGCAGGTACGGTGCTCGGGATTTGGCATCACGCGGGTAGGGTGCTCGGGATTTGGCATCACGCGGGTAGGGTGCTCGGGATTTGGCATCAGGCGGTAGGGTGCTCGGGATTTGGCATCAGGCAGGTATCGGGATTTGGCATCATGCCGGTAGGGTGCCCAGGATTTGGCATCAGGCGGTAGGGTGCTCGGGATTTGGCATCAGGCCGGTAGGGTGCTCGGGATTTGGCATTAGGCAGGTATCGGGATTTGGCATCAGGCGGGTAGGGTGCTCGGGATTTGGCATCAGGCAGGTAGGGTGCTCGAGATTTTGCACCAGGCCGGTAGGGTGCTCGGGATTTGGCACAAGGTGGGAAGGGTGCTCGGGATTTGACATCAGGCGGGTAGGGTGCTCAGGATTCGGCACCAGGCAGGTACGGTGCTCGGGATTTTGCACCAGGAGGGTAGGGTGCTCGGGATTTGGCATCAGGCGTTAGGGTGCTCGGAATTTGGCACCAGGCCGGTAGGGTGCTCGGGATTTGGCACCAGGCGGGTACGGTGCTCGGGATTTGGCACAAGGTGGGTAGGGTGCTCGGGATTTGGCATCAGGCGGGTAGAGTGCTCGGGATTTGGCACCAGGCGGGTAGGGTACTCGGGATTTGGCACAAGGTGGGTAGGGTGCTCGGGATTTGGCACCAGGCGGGTAGGGTGCTCGGGATTTGGCATCAGGCGGTAGGGTGCTCGGGATTTGGCATCAGGCGGTAGGGTGCTCGGGATTGGGCACCAAGCAGGTAGGGTGCTCGGGATTTGGCATCAGGCGGGTAGGGTGCTCGGGATTTGGCATCAGGCGGGTAGGGTGCTCGGGATTTGGCATCAGGCGGGTAGGGTGCTCGAGATTTGGCATCAGGCGGGTAGGGTGCTCGGGATTTGGCACCAGGCAGGTACGGTGCTCGGTATTTGGCATCAGGCGGTAGGGTGCTCGGGATTTGGCATCAGGCGGTAGGGTGCTCGGGATTTGGCACCAGGCAGGTACGGTGCTCGGTATTTGGCATCAGGCGGTAGGGTGCTCGGGATTTGGCATCAGGCGGTAGAGTGCTCGGAATTTGGCACCAGGCAGGTACGGTGCTCGGGATTTGGCATCAGGCGGTAGGGTGCTCGGGATTTGGCATCAGGCGGTAGGGTGCTCGGGATTTGGCACCAAGCGGGTAGGGTGCTCGGGATTTGGCACCAGGCGGGTAGGGTGCTCGGGATTTGGCACCAGGCGGGTAGGGTGCTCGGGATTTGGCATCAGGCGGGTAGGGTGCTCGGGATTTGGCACCAGGCGGGTAGGGTGCTCGGGATTTGGCACCAGGCGGGTGCGGTGCTTGGGATTTGGCATCAGGCGGGTAGGGTGCTCAGGATTTGGCATCAGGCGGGTAGGGTGCTCGGGATTTGGCATCAGGCTGGTAGGGTGCTCGGGATTTGGCATCAGGCGGGTAGGGTGCTCAGGATTTGGCATCAGGCGGGTAGGGTGCTCGGGATTTGGCATCAGGCTGGTAGGGTGCTCGGGATTTGGCATCAGGCGGGTAGGGTGCTCGGGATTTGGCACCAGGCGGGTAGGGTGCTCGGGATTTGGCACCAGGCGGATAGGGTGTTCGGGATTTGGCATCAGGCGGGTAGGGTGCTCGGGATTTGGCACCAGGCGGGTAGGGTGCTCGGGACTTGGCACCAGGCGGGTAGGGTGCTCGGGATTTGGCATCAGGCGGGTAGGGTGCTCGGGATTTGGCATCAGGCGGGTAGGGTGCTCAGGATTTGGCATCAGGCGGGTAGGGTGCTCGGGATTTGGCACCAGGCGGGTAGGGTGCTCGGGATTTGGCACCAGGCGGGTAGGGTGCTCGGGATTTGGCATCAAGCAGGTAGGGTGCTCGGGATTTGGCATCAGGCGGGTAAGGTGCTCTGGATTTGGCATGAGGTGGGTATGGTGCTCAGGATTTGGCATCAGGCGGATAGGGTACTCGGGATTTGGCACCAGGGGGGTACGGTGCTTGGGATTTGGCATCAGGCGGGTAGGGTGCTCAGGATTTGGCACCAGGTGGGTAGGGTGCTCAGGATTTGGCAACATGCCGGTAGGGTGCTCAGGATTTGGCATCAGGCGGGTAGGGTGCTCGGGATTTGGCACCAGGCGGGTAGGGTGCTCGGGATTTGGCACCAGGCGGGTAGGGTGCTCGGGATTTGGCATCAGGCGGGTAGGGTGCTCGGGATTTGGCACCAGGCGGGTAGGGTGCTCGGGATTTGGCATCAGGCGGGTAGGGTGCTCGGGATTTGGCATCAGGTGGTAGGGTGCTCGGGATTTGGCATCAGGCGGGTAGGGTGCTCGGGATTTAGCACCAGGCGGGTAGGGTGCTCAGGATTGGGCATCAGGCAGGTAGGGTGCTCGGGATTTGGCACCAAGCAGGTAGGGTGCACGGGATTTGGCACCAGGTGGGTAGGGTGCACGGGATTTGGCACCAGGTGGGTAGGGTGCTCGGGATTTGGCATCAGGCGGGTAGGGTGCACGGGATTTGGCACCAGGTGGGTAGGGTGCTCGGGATTTGGCATCAGGCTGGTATGGTGCTCGGGATTTGGCATCAGGCGGGTGCGGTGCTTGGGATTTGGCATCAGGCGGGTGCGGTGCTTGGGATTTGGCATCAGGCGGGTAGGGTGCTCGGGATTTGGCATCAGGCCGGTAGGGTGCTCAGGATTTGGCATCAGGCAGGTAGGGTGCTCGGGATTTGGCACCAGGCGGGTAGGGTGCTCGGGATTTGGCACCAGGCAGGTAGGGTGCTCGGGATTTGGCATCAGGCGGGTAGGGTGCTTGGGATTTGGCATCAGGCGGGTGTGGAGCTCGGGATTTGGCACCAGGCGGGTAGGGTGCTCGGGATTTGGCATCAGGCGGGTACGGTGCTTTGGATTTGGCATCAGGCGGTAGGGTGCTCGGGATTTGGCATCAGGCGGTAGGGTGCTCGGGATTTGGCATCAGCCGGGTGCGATGCACGGGATTTGGCACCAGGCGGGTAGGGTGCTCGGGATTTGGCATCAGGCGGGTAGGGTGCTCGGGATTTGGCATCAGGCGGGTAGGGTGCTCGGGATTTGGCATCAGGCCAGTAGGGTGCTCGGGATTTGGCATCAGGCGGTAGGGTGCTCGGGATTTGGCATCAGGCGGGTAGGGTGCTCAGGATTTGGCATCAGGCGGCTACGGTGCTTGGGATTTGGCATTAGGCGGGTAGGGTGCTCGGGATTTGGCACCAGGCGGGTAGGGTGCTCGGGATTTAGCATGAGGCAGGTAAGGTGCTTAGAATTTGGCATCAGGCGGCTGCGGTGCTCGGGATTTGGCACCAGGCAGGTAGGGTGCTCGGGATTTGGCACCAGGCGGGTAGGGTGCTCAGGATTTAGCATCAGGCGGCTACGGTGCTTGGGATTTGGCATCAGGCGGGTAGGGTGCTCGGGATTTGGCACCAGGCGGGTAAGGTGCTCAGGATTTAGCATGAGGCAGGTAAGGTGCTTAGGATTTGGCATCAGGCGGCTGCGGTGCTCGGGATTTGGCATCAGGCGGTAGGGTGCTCGTGATTTGGCATCAGGCGGTTAGGGTGCTTGGGATTTGGCATCAGGCGGGTAAGGTGCTTAGGATTTGGCATCAGGCGGCTGCGGTGCTCGGGATTTGGCATCAGGCGGGTAGGGTGCTCGGGATTTGGCACCAGGCGGGTAAGGTGCTCAGGATTTAGCATGAGGCAGGTAAGGTGCTTAGGATTTGGCATCAGGCGGCTGCGGTGCTCGGGATTTGGCATCAGGCGGTAGGGTGCTCGTGATTTGGCATCAGGCGGTTAGGGTGCTTGGGATTTGGCATCAGGCGGGTAAGGTGCTTAGGATTTGGCATCAGGCGGCTGCGGTGCTCGGGATTTGGCATCAGGCGGTAGGGTGCTCGTGATTTGGCATCAGGCGGTTAGGGTGCTTGGGATTTGGCATCAGGCGGGTAGGGTGTTTAGGATTTGGCATCAGGCGGGTAGGGTGCTCGGGATTTGGCATCAGGCGGGTAGGGTGCTCGGGATTTGGCACCAGGCGGGTAGGGTGCTCGGGATTTAGCATGAGGCAGGTAAGGTGCTTAGGATTTGGCATCAGGCGGCTGCGGTGCTCGGGATTTGGCATCAGGCGGGTAGGGTGCTCAGGATTTGGCATCAGGCGGGTGCGGTGCTTGGGATTTGGCATCAGGCGGGTGCGGTGCTCGGGATTTGGCATCAGGCGGTAGGGTGCTCGGGATTTGGCACTAGGCCGGTAGGGTGCTCGGGATTTTGCATCAGGTGGGTAGGGTGCTCAGGATTTGGCACCAGGCGGGTAGGGTGCTCGGGATTTGGCACCAGGCGGGTAGGGTGCTCGGGATTTAGCATGAGGCAGGTAAGGTGCTTAGGATTTGGCATCAGGCGGGAACGGTGCTCGGGATTTGGCATCAGGCGGGTGCGGTGCTCGGGATTTGGCATCAGGCGGGTATGGTGCTCGGGATTTGGCATCAGGTGGGTGCGGTGCTCGGGATTTGGCATCAGGCGGGTGCGGTGCTCGGGATTTGGCATCAGGCGGTCCCTGGACACACAGGTGTGAGTTGTTGGCAGGAACTCTTCCTGTGGTTTTTCTATTTGAACTTGTTGCCAGTTTCCTGCGGTTTCCTCCTGTAAATCCGGGGGGATTATCTACCTGGGTGACATTAATCTGATTAACCCCTCGCTGACCGCTCCCCTGCTGCAGAACGCACAGGCGTTGATAGGCTGCCGCACGAGCCATCGCTAGGGAGGGGTTAAATGAAATCGCTCATCAGCCAGGGATGAGAATCGCTGGGAATTCGACACGACTGGTGTAATTATTAATTAGCGCCTGGAAGAGGCTCCTCCTTAAGGGGAAGCGTCTGCACTACACACATCGTTATTGAAAAGCAGAAAAAATATAATGAATGCGCTGGAATACCCGAGTGCCGCCCTCCCGGGGGTCTCATCATCTCCCCGGTGATTGTGTGTGTGTGTGGGGGGGGGGGGTGGCAGCCAAATACACATCATACACATCCTTTCACGTTCAGCCACTCTGAGCACAGTCTGCGTATTCTATGTATATGTGTGTGTGAGTGTAAGGTGTGTATTGTGTGTACACACAGCGTTCGCAGAATGTACAGTTTATGTACAGTGTGTAGGTACGTGTGGCTTGTATGGTGTGTGTGTGTGTTTATAGTGTAGGCACAGTGTGTGCAGAGTGTACAGTGTGTGTGTATTATGTGTAGTGTATGCGCAGCGAATGTAAAGTGTGTGTGTGTACAGTGTATGTGCAGCGTTTGCAGAATGAACAGTGTGTGTTAGTTTGTGTGTACGGTGTGTGTGTACAGCGTGTGTGTGTGTGTACAGTGTGTGTGTATAGCGTGTGTGTGTACAGTGTGTGTGTGTGTGTGTGTGTGTGTGTGTGTGTGTGTACAGTGTGTGTGTGTGTGTGTGTGTGTGTACAGTGTGTGTGTGTGTGTGTGTGTGTGTACAGTGTGTGTGTACAGTGTATGTGCAGCGTTTGCAGAATGAACAGTGTGTGTTAGTTTGTGTGTACGGTGTGTGTGTGTACAGTGTGTGTGTGTACAGTGTGTGTGTGTGTGTGTGTGTGTGTGTGTGTGTGTGTGTGTGTGTGTGTGTGTGTGTGTGTGTGTACAGTGTGTGTGTGTGTGTACACAGTGTGTGTACTGTGTGTGTGTACAGTGTGTGTGTGTACAGTGTGTGTGTGTGTGTGTGTACAGTGTGTGTGTACAGTGTGTGTGTACAGTGTGTGTGTGTGTGTGTGTACAGTGTGTGTGTACAGTGTGTGTGTGTGTGTGTGTACTGTGTGTGTGTGTGTACTGTGTGTGTGTACTGTGTGTGTGTACAGTGTGTGTGTGTTTGTGTGTGTACAGTGTGTGTGTAGTGTGTGTGTACTGTGTGTGTGTGTACAGTGTATGTGCAGAGTTTGCAGAATGAACAGTGTGTGTGTGTGCGCATTATGTGTAGTGTATGCGCAGCGAATGTAAAGTGTGTGTGTGTGTGTGTGTGTGTACAGTGTGTGTGTACAGTGTATGTGCAGCGTTTGCAGAATGAACAGTGTGTGTTAGTTTGTGTGTACGGTGTGTGTGTGTACAGTGTGTGTGTGTGTGTACAGTGTGTGTGTGTGTGTGTGTGTACTGTGTGTGTGTACAGTGTGTGTGTGTGTGTGTGTGTGTGTGTGTGTGTGTGTGTGTGTGTGTGTGTGTGTGTGTACAGTGTGTGTGTGTGTGTGTGTGTGTGTACAGTGTGTGTGTACAGTGTATGTGCAGCGTTTGCAGAATGAACAGTGTGTGTTAGTTTGTGTGTACGGTGTGTGTGTGTACAGTGTGTGTGTGTACAGTGTGTGTGTGTACAGTGTGTGTGTGTGTGTGTGTGTACTGTGTGTGTGTACAGTGTGTGTGTGTGTGTGTGTGTGTGTGTGTGTGTGTGTGTGTGTGTGTGTGTGTGTGTGTGTGTGTGTGTGTGTGTGTGTGTACAGTGTGTGTGTGTGTACAGTGTGTGTGTGTGTGTGTGTGTGTACTGTGTGTGTGTACAGTGTGTGTGTGTACAGTGTGTGTGTGTGTGTGTGTGTGTGTGTGTGTACAGTGTGTGTGTACAGTGTGTGTGTGTGTGTGTGTACTGTGTGTGTGTACAGTGTGTGTGTGTACTGTGTGTGTGTACAGTGTGTGTGTGTTTGTGTGTGTACAGTGTGTGTGTACTGTGTGTGTGTGTACAGTGTGTGTGTGTGTACTGTGTGTGTGTACAGTGTGTGTGTGTTTGTGTGTGTACAGTGTGTGTGTAGTGTGTGTGTACTGTGTGTGTGTGTACAGTGTATGTGCAGAGTTTGCAGAATGAACAGTGTGTGTGTGTGCGCATTATGTGTAGTGTATGTGCAGCAAATGTAAAGTGTGTGTGTGTACAGTGTATGTGCAGCGTGTGCAGATTGTATAGTGTGTGTGTGTGTGTGTGTGTATACAGTGTATGTGCAGCGTGTGCAGAATGTACAGTGTGTATATGATGTGTGTGTATAGTGTATGAACGGTGTGTGCAGAATGTACAACGTGTTTCAGCATTCCGCCACCTTACTCATGCTCTCCCTGTGATGATATATGCAAAGGACACGGCGTGGGAACATTCCAATAACGTAAATCGAGCTCAGTATGTAAATCTGTGGCCATATACGGCTTCTAAAGAAGAACTTTATAAAAACAATTTTGGGGATAAAAGACACGGTGGATTCTATAACGATTGCTTTGCTTGTGGTGATATTACACTGTATCTCACAAAAGTGAGTGCACCTACCACATGTGTGTAAATATGTTATTCTATCCTCTCATGGGACAACACTGCAGATGTGCCACAATGTAAAGCAGTCAGTGTACAGCTTGTATAACAGTGTAAATATTGTATGATATCTTCTCATGGGACAGCACTGCAGATGTGACACTGTGATACAATGTAAAGCAGTCAGTGTACAGCTTGTATAACAGTGTAAATATTGTATGATATCTTCTCATGGGACAGCACTGCAGATGTGACACTGTGATACAATGTAAAGCAGTCAGTGTACAGCTTGTATAACAGTGTAAATATTGTATGATATATTCTCATGGGACAGCACTGCAGATGTGATGCTGTGATACAATGTAAAGCAGTCAGTGTACAGCTTGTATAACAGTGTAAATATTGTATGATATCTTCTCATGGGACAGCACTGCAGATGTGACACTGTGATACAATGTAAAGCAGTCAGTGTACAGCTTGTATAACAGTGTAAATATTGTATGATATATTCTCATGGGACAGCACTGCAGATGTGATGCTGTGATACAATGTAAAGCAGTCAGTGTACAGCTTGTATAACAGTGTAATATTGTATGATATCTTCTCATGGGACAGCACTGCAGATGTGACACTGTGACACAATGTAAAGCAGTCAGTATACAGCTTGTATAACAGTGTAATATTGTATGATATCTTCTCATGGGACAGCACTGCAGATGTGACACTGTGACACAATGTAAAGCAGTCAGTATACAGCTTGTATAACAGTGTAATATTGTATGATATCTTCTCATGGGACAGCACTGCAGATGTGACACTGTGACACAATGTAAAGCAGTCAGTATACAGCTTGTATAACAGTGTAATATTGTATGATATCTTCTCATGGGACAGCACTGCAGATGTGACACTGTGACACAATGTAAAGCAGTCAGTATACAGCTTGTATAACAGTGTAATATTGTATGATATCTTCTCATGGGACAGCACTGCAGATGTGACGCTGTGATACAATGTAAAGCTGTCAGTGTACAGCTTGTATAACAGTGTAAATATTGTATGATATCTTCTCATGGGACAGCACTGCAGATGTGACCCTGTGATACAATGTAAAGCAGTCAGTGTACAGCTTGTATAACAGTGTAAATCTTGTATGATATCTTCTCATGGGACAGCACTGCAGATGTGACGCTGTGATACAATGTAAAGCAGTCAGTATACAGCTTGTATAACAGTGTAATATTGTATGATCTCTTCTCATGGGGCAGCACTGCAGATGTGACACTGTGACACAATGTAACGCAGTCAGTGTACAGCTTGTATAACAGTATAATATTGTATGATATCTTCTCATGGGACAGCACTGCAGATGTGACGCTGTGATACAATGTAATACAGTCAGTGTACAGCTTGTATAACAGTGTAATATTGTATGATATCTTCTCATGGGACAGAACTGCAGATGTGACACTGTGACACAATGTAAAGCAGTCAGTATACAGCTTGTATAACAGTAATATTGTATGATATCTTCTCATGGGACAACACTGCAAATGTGACACTGTGATACAATGTAAAGCAGTCAGTGTGCAGCTTGTATAACAGTGTAAATATTGTATGATATCTTCTCATGGGACAACACTGCAGATGTGCCACAATGTAAAGCAGTCAGTGTACAGTTTGTATAACGGTGTAAATATTGTATGATATCTTCTCATGGGACAGCACTGCAGATGTGATGCTGATACAATGTAAAGCAGTCAGTGTACAGCTTGTATAACAGTGTAAATATTGTATGATATCTTTTCATGGGACAGCACTGCAGATGTGATGCTGTGATACAATGTAAAGCAGACAGTGTACAGCTTGAAAAAAGGGTAAATATTGTATGATATCATCTCATGGGACAGCACTGCAGATGTGACGCTGTGATACAATGTAAAGCAGTCAGTGTACAGCTTGTATAACAGTTTAAATATTGTATGAGAACTTCTCATGGGACAGCACTGCAGATGTGACGCTGTGATACAATGTAAAGCAGTCAGTGTACAGCTTGTATAACAGTGTAATTTTGTATGATATCTTCTCATGGGACAGCACTGCAGATGTGATGCTGTGATACAATGTAAAGCAGTCAGTGTACAGCTTGTATAACACTGTAAATATTGTATGATATCTTCTCATGTGACTGCACTGCAGATGTGACGCTGTGACACAACGTAAAGCAGTCAGTGTACAGCTTGTACAACAGTGTAAATATTGTATGATATCTTCTCATGGGACAGCACTGCAGATGTGACGCTGTGATACAATGTAAAGCAGTCAGTGTACAGCTTGTATAACAGTGTAATATTGTATGATATCTTCTCATGGGACAGCACTGCAGATGTGACACTGTGATACAATGTAAAGCAATCAGTGTACAGCTTGTATAACAGTGTAATATTGTATGATATCTTCTCATGGGACAGCACTACAGATGTGATACAATGTAAAGCAGTCAGTGTACAGCTTGTATAACAGTGTAAATATTGTATGATATCTTCTCATGGGACAGCACTGCAGATGTGACACTGTGATACAATGTAAAGCAATCAGTGTACAGCTTGTATAACAGTGTAATATTGTATGATATCTTCTCATGGGACAGCACTGCAGATCTGACACTGTGATACAATGTAAAGCAGTCAGTGTACAGCTTGTATAACAGTGTAATATTGTATGATATCTTCTCATGGGACAGCACTACAGATGTGATACAATGTAAAGCAGTCAGTGTACAGCTTGTATAACAGTGTAATATTGTATGATATCTTCTCATGGGACAGCACTGCAGATGTGACGCTGTGATACAATGTAAAGCAGTCAGTGTACAGCTTGTATAACAGTGTAATATTGTATGATATCTTCTCATGGGACAGCACTGTAGAGGTGACACTGTGATACAATGTAAAGCAGTCAGTGTGCAGCTTGTATAACAGTGTAAATATTGTATGATATCTTCTCATGGGACAACACTGCAGATGTGACACTGTGATACAATGTAAAGCAGTCAGTGTGCAGCTTGTATAACAGTGTAAATATTGTACGATATCTTCTCATGGGACAACACTGCAGATGTGACACTGTGATACAATGTAAAGCAGTCAGTGTGCAGCTTGTATAACAGTGTAAATATTGTATGATATCTTCTCATGGGACAACACTGCAGATGTGACACTGTGATACAATGTAAAGCAGTCAGTGTGCAGCTTGTATAACAGTGTAAATATTGTATGATATCTTCTCATGGGACAGCACTGCAGATGTGATGCTGTGATACAATGTAAAGCAGACAGTGTACAGCTTGTATAACAGTGTAAATATTGTATGATATCTTCTCATGGGACAACACTGCAGATGTGACGCTGTGATACAATGTAAAGCAGTCAGTGTACAGCTTGTATAACAGTGTAAATATTGTATGATATCTTCTCATGGGACAGCACTGCATTGTGATACAATTTAAAGCAGTCGGTGTGCAGCTTGTATAAAAGTGTAATGATTGAGTTTGTAAAATTTGTCACTTAGAAGACTAATCAGGAGCTGCATTACATTTTGTAATTAGACGATAGACGGAATAGCGGCAGAAGCATGGCAATTTAAGCATTTTATACGTCATCACACGGTACAGCACTTGCAGAGGCGGAGCTTTCAGCAATAGTAGCACCAAACATTTTCCACTTCTTATTTATCGACTTTATTGTGCTCCGAGGGATTGATGGAGCCTTTGCAATTAAATCTTTTGAAGGTACCTTGCCACTCATAGTTGATTATTTGCTTTCAGTTGTAGTGCCAAGCACTGGGATGTTCCATAATGCTGAGCTAATCAGAGATCCCTCAGCTGATCACAAGTGGAAGCCAATTCCTTTGGTGTGCTATGGAGAAGGTGATTTGTTACACCTGAGTTTATAAGTAAAAAAAGAGGGACAATCCATTATTCAGCCTAACGGTTCCATCTCCAGAAGGATCGAAGAATTCAACCCCAACCGCTCGTACCGCCCACCGCGTGATGTCACATCGGTGCTGATCCATACGCCATATGTCCCCCAGCATTTCAACAGTACGCGTCGTCAGCCTGTAGGCCGACTCTGTCTGTACGGCCTCAGCCCAGCGGTGTCACCCGAGGGATCATGTAGGTGTCTCTCTCTCTCCATCTAGTGAAGGGAGTTATTCCTTAGTATACTTCCATGTGGCCTCCTATTATCACCAAGAGATTGAGCAACTGCCCTGAGGGGTAACTTCTCTCCAGCCAACAACAGACACTTTCCATGGAGAAGATTAAAGTATAGAATTGTCACTGGAAGGAAATCAGTTCATTTGCCAACATGACTGCCGGATGCTCCAATGTACAAACAATCAATACTTTGTGTCGACATTACGGAACACCTACATACCCCAATACCCCATCTCCAAACAGCTGCACCCCCCCCCCCCCCCCCCCTTATCTCTGGCATCACTTTGTGTTATGAAGCTCGTGTTTACAATCAGCTACTTGAATGAATAAAGGGGTTGGGCGCAGCGAAGTCATCTACCATCACACGCAAGTCGCTATTCATAGACATACAATCATTCTTTCTTACGGCCTGGCACAAGATCTGGACTCGAGGATCCACATATTGTCCCACAACAAGGCCTTACAGTTTCCTAACTGGCATTGTGCCTGTTCCACAGGGCAGAACGTTCTGAAAGGGGAGGAGCCAACAGCCCACCAATGACAAAACGACTACATTCAATGATGGGGAAATCCCAATAACCCAAAGCAGAAAAGCATTAACTAAACAGAAGTGACCTGTTGGCGGGTGAGAATACAGGCAATACAAAGGGCTTGATTCACAAAAGAGTGCTAACTGTTAGCACGGCCGTTTTCGTGCGAATTTTCGCATTGCGCGCGCTCAAAACGATAACGGTTTCGTGCACAAACGCGAATTTTCTTGCAAAAACAATATCGATTTCGTGGAAAAATTCGCGTTTGCGCGCGAAAACGGCCGTGCTAACAGGTAGCACTCTTTTGTGAATCAAGCCCAAAAACTCTACACACTTTCAATCAATGTTGCAGTTCACAATCGTTACTCGATCATTAGGTGAAATGGCATGATGAGATGAGAGCTGTACTGACAATCTGCTAGGTAAGTAGCATGTACTGTCAGTGGAGAGGGGAGGGGGGGTGAGGGCGTGGCACGTAGGCGAATGGTGTTCCGTGGCTGGGAATGGGCGCATTTGCTGATTGTGGTTTAGCGATCCCTAAATGACGTGGGGGGGGAGGGGGGCAGCTTTGCACAAGCTAGATTATTGTCCGAGACTGTCGCCTTTCTGTAGGCTCACCGGATAGCATTTATCAGGAATTGCGTCCGGGCAGTTTCCGCCTGCGCTCTGTACTCCGCCCTCCATGGGTCTGGCAGGGACACATTTATGAATGACATACGCATACTAGATTTACATAATCCCTTAATTCCCTCGACATCTTAGCCTATTTGGTTCCACGTACAAGCTGCAGCGGAGCTCCTCCTATTCCCCCTCCTATAGGACACACCCTGCTGCGTGCCTCTCTGCTGAACAACACTGTGCGCTGATCACGGGTAAATTGTCACCTGAAGTGATCACAAGAAGTCATTTCGAGGGCCAGACACATTCAGCAAAAATCATATGTAATTTCTCAACACCCCCCCCCCCCATCCCCTGCTTCCTTGATTGATTGTGTTAAAAATGGCATTATGATCTATATACAATCGTTATTTTGATCTTAAAGGGATGTTCTCTGGGCCACGCTGTAGGCCAGTCTCTGGGCCACGCTGTAGGCCGGTCTCTGGGCCACGCTGTAGGCCGGTCTCTGGGCCACGCTGTAGGCCGGTCTCTGGGCCACGCTGTAGGCCGGTCTCTGGGCCACGCTGTAGGCCGGTCTCTGGGCCACGCTGTAGGCCGGTCTCTGGGCCACGCTGTAGGCCGGTCTCTGGGCCACGCTGTAGGTCGGTCTTTGGGCCACGCTGTAGGCCGGTGTCTGGGCCACGCTGTAGTTAGGCAGGTCTCTGGGCCATGCTGTAGGCCGGTCTCTGGGCCACGCTGTAGGACAGTCTCTGGGTGATGCTGTAGGACGGTCTCTGGGCCACGATGTAAGACGGTCTCTGGGCCACGCTGTAAGACGGTCTCTGGGCCACGCTGTAAGACGGTCTCTGGGCCACGCTGTAAGACGGTCTCTGGGCCACGCTGTAAGACGGTCTCTGGGCCACGCTGTAGGCTGGTCTCTGGGCCACGCTGCAGGCCAGGCTCTGGGCCACGCTGTAGGCCAATCTTTGGGCCACTCTGTGGGCCGGTCTGTGGGTCACGCTGTAGGCTGGTCTCTGGGCCACGTGGGGAATGTTCTTTGGGCCACACTGTAAGACGGTCTCTGGGACACGCTGTAAGACGGTCTCTGGGCCACGCTGTAGGCCGTTCTCTGGGCCACGCTGTAGGCCAGTCTCTGGACCACGCTGTAGGCCGGTCTCCAGGAGACACTCTAGGATGTTCTCTGGGCCACGCTGTAGGCCGGTCTCTGGGTGACACTGTAGGCCGGTCTCTGGGCCATGCTGTAGGCCGGTCTCTGACCCTCGCTGTAGGCTGGTCTCTGGCCCACGCTGTAGGCCGGTCTCTGGGTGACGCTTTGGGCCGGTCTCTGGGTCACACTGTAGGCCGGTCTCTGGGCCACGCTGCAGGTCGGTCTCTGAGCCATGCTGTAGGCCGGTCTCTGGGCCACGCTGTAGGCCGGTCTCTGGGCCACGCTGTAGGCCGGTCTCTGGGCCACGCTGTAGGCCGGTCTCTGGGCCACGCTGTAGGCCGGTCTCTGGGCCACGCTGTAGGTCGGTCTTTGGGCCACGCTGTAGGCCGGTGTCTGGGCCACGCTGTAGTTAGGCAGGTCTCTGGGCCATGCTGTAGGCCGGTCTCTGGGCCACGCTGTAGGACAGTCTCTGGGTGATGCTGTAGGACGGTCTCTGGGCCACGATGTAAGACGGTCTCTGGGCCACGCTGTAAGACGGTCTTTGGGCCACGCTGTAAGACGGTCTCTGGGCCACGCTGTAAGACGGTCTCTGGGCCACGCTGTAGGCTGGTCTCTGGGCCACGCTGCAGGCCAGGCTCTGGGCCACGCTGTAGGCCAATCTTTGGGCCACTCTGTGGGCCGGTCTGTGGGTCACGCTGTAGGCTGGTCTCTGGGCCACGTGGGGAATGTTCTTTGGGCCACACTGTAAGACGGTCTCTGGGACACGCTGTAAGACGGTCTCTGGGCCACGCTGTAGGCCGTTCTCTGGGCCACGCTGTAGGCCAGTCTCTGGACCACGCTGTAGGCCGGTCTCCAGGAGACACTCTAGGATGTTCTCTGGGCCACGCTGTAGGCCGGTCTCTGGGTGACACTGTAGGCCGGTCTCTGGGCCATGCTGTAGGCCGGTCTCTGACCCTCGCTGTAGGCTGGTCTCTGGCCCACGCTGTAGGCCGGTCTCTGGGTGACGCTTTGGGCCGGTCTCTGGGTCACACTGTAGGCCGGTCTCTGGGCCACGCTGCAGGTCGGTCTCTGAGCCATGCTGTAGGCCGGTCTCTGGGCCACGCTGTAGGACAGTCTCTGGGTGATGCTGTAGGACGGTCTCTGGGCCACGCTGTAAGACGGTCTCTCGGCCACGCTGTAGGCTGGTCTCTGGGCCACGCTGCAGGCCAGGCTCTGGGCCACGCTGCAGGCCGATCTTTGGGCCACTCTGTGGGCCGGTCTCTGGGTCACGCTGTAGGCTGGTCTCTGGGCCACGTGGGGAATGTTCTTTGGGACACACTGTAAGACGGTCTCTGGGACACGCTGTAAGACGGTCTCTGGGCCACGCTGTAGGCCGTTCTCTGGGCCACGCTGTAGGCCGGTCTCCAGGAGACACTCTAGGATGTTCTCTGGGCCACGCTGTAGGCCGGTCTCTGGGTGACACTGTAGGCCGGTCTCTGGGCCATGCTGTAGGCCGGTCTCTGGGTGACACTGTAGGCTGGTCTCTGGCCCACGCTGTAGGCCGGTCTCTGGGTGACGCTGTAGGCCGGTCTCTGGGCCACGCTGTAGGCCGGTCTCTGAGCCACGCTGTAGGCCGGTCTCTGAGCCACGCTGTAGGCCGGTCTCTGGGCCACGCGGGGAATGTTCTCTGTGCCATGCTGTAGGCCGGATTCTGGGCCACGTTGTAGGCCGGTCTCTGAGCCACGCTGTAGGCCGGTCTCTGGGCCACGCTGTGGGCCGGTCTCTGGGCCACGCTGTGGGCCGGTCTCTGGGCCACGCTGTGGGCCGGTCTCTGGGCCACGCTGTGGGCCGGTCTCTGGGCCACGCTGTGGGCCGGTCTCTGGGCCACGCTGTGGGCCGGTCTCTGGGCTACGCTGTAAGACAGTCTCTGGGCCATGCTGTAAGACGGTCTCTGGGCCATGCTGTAAGACGGTCTCTGGGCCACGCTGTAAGACGGTCTCTGGGCCACACTGTAGGACGGTCTCTGGGTCACGCTGTAGGCTGGTCTCTGGGCCACGTGGGGAATGTTCTTTGGGCCACACTGTAAGACGGTCTCTGGGCCACGCTGTAGGCCGGTCTCTGGGCCACGCTGTAGGCCGGTCTCCAGGAGACACTCTAGGATGTTCTCTAGGCCACGCTGTAGGCCGGTCTCTGGGTGACACTGTAGGCCGGTCTCTGGGCCACGCTGTAGGCCGGTCTCTGGCCCACGCTGTAGGCCGGTCTCTGGGCCACGCTGTAGGCCGGTGTCTGGGCCACGCTGTAGGCCGGTGTCTGGGCCTTGCTGTAGGCCGGTGTCTGGGCCACGCTGTAGGCCGGTGTCTGGGCCACGCTGCAGGCCGGTGTTGGGGCCACGCTGTAGGTCGGTCTCTGGGCCACGCTGTAGGACGGTCTCTGGGCCACGCTGTAGGACGGTCTCTGGGCCACGCTGTAGGACGATCTCCAGGCCATGCTGTAGGACGGTCTCCGGGTCACGCTGTCGGACGGTCTCCGGGCCACGCTGAGAACATTGTCTGGCAGGCAGGATGACACAGCGAATCTCAGTACAGAGTGTCCTGTCACTGCGGTGTCACCTTACATCCGAACATTAACTTTCCAGCCACATGAGACACATACGCGGCCGTATCACAGCTGCTGGCCAGAGTCTCACCCCCACTGCTGCGATGTCGGCACACGGGTTATGTGAACACGGGGAGGTCGGCAAAGGTCACAAATGTTTCCGCTACATTCCCAGCTGACATTCAGGAATGAGAACACGACATTGCACACAAAGGAGGACAGAATGGCGAGCACAGCAGACCGTGAGATGCTGCACAGGGGGCCCATACGGTCTGTATGCCCCGGGGCCCATACAGTCTGTATGCACCAGGGCCCATACTGTCTGTATGCACCAGGGCCCACACTATGAGTATGCACCAGGACCCATACTGTCTGTGCGCACGAGGGACCCACAGTTTGTATGCACCAGGCCCCATACTGTCTATACGCACTGGGGCCCATACTGTCTGTATGCACCAGGGCCCACACTGTGAGTATGCACCAGAACCCATACTGTCTGTACCGCACCAGGGACCCATGCTGTTTGTATGCACCAGAGCCCATACTGTCTATACGCACTGGGGCCCATACTGTCTGTGCGCACAGGGCACCAATACTTTCTGTATGCACCAGGGCCCATACTGCCTATGCCCACAGGGCACCCATACTATCTATGTGCACCGGGGCCCATACTGACTTTGCCCACAGGGTGCCCATACTGTCTATGCCCACAGGGTGCCCATACTGTCTATATGCACCGGGCCCACACTGTCTGTATGCACCAGGGCCCATGTCTATAGCACTGGGGCCCATACTGTCTATGCCCACAGGGTGCCCATACTGTCTATATGCATCGGGACCCATAATGTCTGTGCACACCGGGGCCCACACTGTCTGTATGCACCAGGGCCCATGTCTATAGCACTGGGGCCCATACTGTCTATGCCCACAGGGTGCCCATACTGTCTATATGCATCGGGACCCATAATGTCTGTGCGCACCGGGGCCCACACTGTCTGTATGCACCAGGGCCCATAGTGTCTGTGCGCACAGGGCACCCATTATGTCTGTATGCACTGGGGCCCATACTGCCTGTGCGCACAGGGCTGCGCTAATCAAATACTCTGATCAGCTTTCCTGTCAAAGACGCACAGGAATGGGCTGAGCCAAACTTGACTTTTGCGCCCCCCCCCCCGAATTTCAACCCCCACACTGGATCATTAAACAATACCACCAAACAAGTGACAAATGAACACGTTGGGGCACATTCACTAAATAGCCGATAGGTACCAAGAAAGCCCCTTGCTTACCTTTCAGTTATAACTGACAGCAACTGATATATAACTGACAGCAACTGATATATAACTGACAGCAACTAATGCATAACGGTCAGCAGCTGATATATTTCAGGTCTGACAAAATCTTGTCAGAACTGGAAGGAATCACTGTAAGAAGAAAATGGTGAGCCTCTGAGAGGAACTGACAGTGAGGTTAGTATGTAATATTCATTTGCAGCTACGTCATGTGTTTATTTGAAATAATTTGACTCGGTTCAGGTTCTCTTTAAGGCAACGGTCACAGTGGGCATTGCGTTCCTTGTAAAAACAATCAGTATGCTTCATTGTCACACGTTTCACATGCAGTGCGTTGGAACGCTGCGCGCCGTTAGACCGCCCCTAACCGGCTGCTCTGTGAACGTCGCGTAGGTAAATGTGGGACGTTCTGCATTACAATGTGGCCAGTACATCGCACCGCAAGGCCCCATTGTGAACATGGCCTCTTAAGCAAAAACTTTATATGACAAAAACGAAATTAATAAAAAGTGTTTTTTTCCCACCAGTGTGACTCTTCCACCAATCCCCAAACCTCCTGACCCCCCACATTCTGACCACCTCTGATCGCCAGGCCGGGCCACAACGCCTTTCCCATGTCCATGCCTTGGATCGCTGCCACCGAAACCTTGTCCAGTCCTCAGAGAGCCGCTAAACATAGAAGCACAAATATGTGTGATGTGCCAAGCCAAGAAGGAACTGTACAGAATAGGAAGTGACTCTGTCTGTACTGATAGTGAACTAGCTGCAGCGTGTGCGGACCTCTGCTGCCTCCAGTATGTACAGCATACGCTGTCACTCTGTGCCTGTACTGATAGTAAACTAGCTGCAGTGTGAGCTGATCACTTCTACCTCCAGTATGTACAGTATAAGCGTTACTCTGTGCCTGTACTGATAGTAAACTAGCTGCAGCGTGTGCTGATCACTTCTACCTCCAGTATGTACAGTATAAGCGTTACTCTGTGCCTGTACTGATAGTAAACTAGCTGCAGTGCATGCTGATCTCTGCTACATCCAGTATGTACAGTATAAGCTGATACTCTGTGCCTGTACTGATAGTAAACTAGCTGCAGCGTGTGCTGATCTCTGCTACCTCCAGTATAAGCTGTTACTCTGTGCCTGTACTGATAGTAAACTAGCTGCAGTGTGTGCTGATCACTTCTACCTCCAGTATGTACAGTATAAGCTGATACTCTGTGCCTGTACTGATAGTAAACTAGCTGCAGTGTGTGCTGACCTCTGCTGCCTCCACTATGTACAGTATAAGCTGTTACTCTGTTCCTGTACTGATAGTAAACTAGCTGCAGAGTGTGCTGATCACAGCTACCTCAGCATGTACAGTATAAGCTGTCACTCTGTGCCTGTACTGATAGTAAACTAGCTGCAGTGTGAGCTGATCACTTCTATCCTCCAGTATGTACAGTATAAGCTGTTACTCTGTGCCTGTACTGATAGTAAACGAACTGCAGTGTGTGCTGAACTTTTCTTAAATCATGTTTATATTGTGTCCTTTTCTTTTCCTCTTGTGAATTGTGTGTCTACAGCACTATTCATGTGTATGCAGCGCTTGTCAGCAATTCTGCACACTCTCAGTATGTAGGTTAGAGCTAAACATGAGTTATTTATTAATGTAAACAATGACATGCTGGTAATAATACAAGTATATGGCGTGATCAATCAGATCCTCATTTTAAAATACACAAACACATGAATTTTTATTTCCAGGAGCCAATTATGTTGTGGGAGAAAAAAAATCACTGCGCGCTCACTACACGCGCTCCTAAGTTACGCGCACTCTTTGTATTTGCCGCACGATGTGAAGTATTGCGCTACTACACATCGCGGTCGCACTACTTTAGATCGTGCAGCAAATACAAAGAGTGTGTGACTTAGGAGTGCATAATGTAAAAATGCGCTTCCACACGTGCGCACAGCAAAGTCGGTCATTTTTAAAAAATTCCTGCGGCGCCATAGACTAACATGACTTCTGGGCCGATGCAGATCGCCACAACTCGACGCAGAAGCCGCACGGTAACGCAGTTCAGGACCAGCATCAGAGATGTGGCAAAAAATCATTTCCACCGCGTCGCGCCCTAACGTGGAAGTATGAACGTCTCCGTAGCCTTTCATTGCCTGGAGGTGAGGTGCGGTAAAAGTACCGCACCGCTCCCGTGTGATACGGCCCTCGGGTTAAGGCAGAGTTTACGTGTTTCAGCACGGAAGCCGTGAACGTTTTTGCACGTGTATTTGTGTGCGTTTGGCTGATTTGCTAATGCTAGTCTATGAGAAATCGCATGGGGCGTGCAAATTCATGTTGCAAGACGTACGTGTTTTTTTTTTTAAGCGCAGACAAAAACCCAAATGCAAATTTTGCAATTTTGTAAATAGAAATGCGATTTTCCATTGACTTCCATCGTATGTGCAGTCATGGCGTTTTCCCAAATTATTTGCGCACAATTTTTAATAAGCATGAACCCTGCCGAAATATGGTTAGTGCTAATTTGCAAAAAAAAGAGTTTATAAGTGCAACCACAACGTCCCACTGTGAACGCAACCTGAAGTGAAATGCAGCAAGATATACAGGGACAAGTACATTGGAAATCGGCGCCAGTAGACTTGGGCGCAGGATACAGCTGTTATACGGCTGATCCTGCTGCTGCACAAGTCCGGGCCGATGTAATTACTACTCCCCCTCCAGGCCGCCATGGATAGTGGGGGAATGAAATAATTCGGCTTCCAGCGATTGCTGGAGGCCGAATTATTTTGTTTTTTAAGCAACCTCGGCTCCGTCTTCTGATGGAGCCGATGTTACTCACTGAGCGCTGCAATAGGAGTGATTCCTATTATAGTCTATGGAGGCGCCGTGCCCAAATCTAGCAGTGCTGAAAAGCACTGCTCCGACAGGGACGTATCTGGGTGACATAGCGCCTATGTCAAACGCTGAAATTGCGCCCTCCCTCCCCCGATCAGACCATCTTGTCCCATAATAACAGCTTCTTTTCTTGCATTGATACAAGTCTCCCCAGTATAGGTTGCAAGAGTTAACCCCCAAGTAAAAGTAACCAGAGGTAGCACCCTAGTATAGGTAGCCAGAGGTAGTTCACCCATTATAAGTAGACCCATATTTACATTGCCTTCCCAGTATATGTAGTTAGAGATGTCTCCCCAGTATAAGTAGCCTTCTTTAGCATAAGTGGTAAGAGGTATTCCCCCCCCCCAGTATACGTAGCCCCCCAGTATAGGTTATGAGAGGTTCCCCTCGGTATAAGCAACCCCCCCGAGTATAGATTTGGCAGGTGTCCCCCAGTATAGGTAGTGAGAGATGTTCTCCAGTATAAGAGCAGGTACAAATGCCTGAGAGGCATCCTTCAGCATGGTGGTGAAGCATAAGGGAGGAGGAGGCAGCACAGGGGCAGGCACGGTGCTGTGGCGCCCATGGCACAAGCCATGCCTGCATTCCTCTAGATACGCCTCTGAAGATATATATACATAGTTATTAGATAATGTTTGTTCAGCTAAAACACTTATTATGGTTATAGATTTATATAGAGCCAATATTTTCAGTAGCACTGTACAATGTAATAACAAGATGTGGGAGCTCAAGTCAAAGGAAGTACAACGTAAGTATAATAATACAAAATGTTTTACAATTCAAAATTAGCAGCTCCAAAAAACAATAGGGGAGGCAGCCTTGCCCAAATGTTTTAGTCTTCAAAAATCATTTTGCAAGTCCTGAGAAAGGACATTCGCAGATTCCACGAACGTATTTTCACGGAGGCAGCACAATTGTGTAAATACGCCGATGGGGTTCCTACTATGGAGTAGAAATACATTCCCGTCTATTTTTGCATTAGCAACGCATTTCAAATATGGTCCTTATTTGTGAGAACAAAAATGAGCGTCTTCACATGAATTTCTTGTATTCTTTTCTAGTGTACAGTGTACTTTCCCAAATATATTTTCAAAATCAAAAATAGCATTTTGGAAGTGATTACTTTGTGGAATGTGCCAGGGCAGCACTGTTGGTAAGCAGAGCTCGGTATGTAGTCAGGAGTCGCTGGCACGTATGCTCACCCTATGGTACCCCCCGCAAGGTACCCATCCTAGTAAGCAGAGCTCAGTATGTAGTCATTAGTCACTGGCACACATGCCCACCCTATGGTACCCCCCGCAAGGTACCCGTCCTAGTAAGCAGAGCTCAATATGTAGTCAGTAGTCACTGGCACACATGCCCACCCTATGCTACCCCCCGCAAGGTACCCGTCCTAGTAAGCAAAGCTCAGTATGTAGTCAGTAGTCGCTGGCACACATGCCCACCCTATGGCACCCCCTGCATGGTACCCATACTGGTAAGCAGAGCTTGATATGTAGTCATTTGTCACTGGCACACATGCCCACCCTATGGCACCCCCTGCAAGGTACCCATACTGGTAAGCAGAGCTTGATATGTAGTCAGTAGTCGCTGGCACACATGCCCACCCTATGCTACCCCCCACAAGGTACCCGTCCTAGTAAGCAGAGCTCAGTATGTAGTCAGTAGTCGCTGGCACACATGCCCACCCTATGCTACCCCCCACAAGGTAACCTTCCTAGTAAGCAGAGCTTGATATGTAGTCATTCGTCACTGGCACACATGCCCACCCTATGGCACCCCCTGCATGGTACCCGTCCCCGGCTGGCAGCTACACCCCCCGGCTGGCCGTGCTATCTCTGTGTCATGCTGTCACTGGTCCGAATAATAATGTGCCACTGTGTGCAGACAGATGCTGATAGCCTCTATAGAGAGCACCAGATGTAGCGGACAAATACCAGCAGCAACCAGTCGCTCGTACAGTCAATTCCTGATCTCTCGGCACACACAGGTGTTTAGTCTCACAGCGGCAATCCTTGTCCTGATCCCAGCACACCAGACAGTACCAAATATCCAACCGAACTAGGACCACATCAGCTATAAATACTCCCACAGCAGCAATCCTCGTCTTGATCCAAGGACGCCAAACAGCACCGAATGTCCAACGAAACTAGGACCGCATCAGCTATAAACACTCCCACAGCGGCAATCCTCGTCCTGATCCAAGGACGCCAAACAGCACCGAATGTCCAACCGAACTAGGACCGCAGGAGCTATAAACATTCCCACAGCGGCAAACACTGTCCCATCCCGACCATGCCAGACTGCACCGACTATGCAACCAAACCAGGACCGCAGGAGGTATAAATACTTCCACAGCGGCAATCCTCGTCCTGATCCAAACACGCCAGACTGCACCAAATATCCGACCAAACCAGGACCGCAGGAGGTATAAACACTCCCACAGTGGCAATTCTCGTCCTGAATCCTGATCCCAGCACGCCAGCCTGCACCACATATCCAACCAAACCAGCATCGCACGAGCTATAAACAGTCTCACAGTTGCGTCTGCAGTAACCGCAGATGGTTTCCTGCACGTGTTTTGCCACACGATACGTGCGTTTTTTCAGTAGTTTCGCTCATTTTTCAGTAGCCAATGATTTCAATGATGAACCGCATGCGTTGCGAGGAAAAGTCATGTCTGCAGGATGCAGATCCCCCCTTTCCCCGCTTTATACAATGATTGTAGCATTTATAATGCTGCAAAGTATAATGTGTTACTGTGAAATGTTGTCGGGAAAATGACTGTAATGCAATATAAACAGCACATAAATAATGGATCCCCCCTTATCCGAGCATCCCTGGGGACCATCTGTTATTATTTATTCTGTTATCATCCCAGACAAGTCTTCTGTGTGAATTCACTTTCAAATATTCTCAAAATAAACAAAGTCAAGCCAATGAGATCCTTAGAACACCCCGGAAGTGAGAGGGCTGTGGAGGCTGCCATATTTAATTCCTATTGAACAATACCAGTTGCCTGGCAGCCCTGCTGATCTCTTTGGCTGCAGTAGTGTCTGAATCACACACCAGAAACAAGGATGCAGCTAATCCAGTCACACCTCAGTCAGAGCACCTGATCTGCTGCATGCTTGTTCAGGGGCTATGGCTAAAAGCATTAGAGGCAGAGGATCAGCAGGACAGCCAGGAAATCTGCATTGTTTAAGGTGGAGCTGCACAAGGAAAACAGAGAAATGCACCCTGTATGTATTTAGAGAGATTAGCCTGCCTAATTCCCCCTCGGCAGCATAGCTAATTAGTAAACACAGGATGTTAACCCTATGTCTGCTTCCATGAAAGCAGGAAGTAGACACACTGCAGATTGATTGCAGGATTTGTATCAGTTGTAATGCTGGGAATACACGGCTCGATAGATATTTTCCGACACGTCTGATCTCGCGCCCGTTTCGCCGCTCGATTCCACATTGAGCACAATGGAAAAAGATAAGAAAAACGAGCGGAAGATAAGCGAAACGCCAGCGGAATCCAGCGGGGGATCGATCGACCCGGAGAATGGAGCGGCAAAATCGAGCCATGTAGGCCCAGCATAACAAAGAAATTTGTTCTTTAAAGGTTAGTATGCTGTTGCTTATCTTTTATAGCAGAGAGGAAGTTCTGATTTCAGGTCCGCTGTAAACGGAAATTAATATGGCAGCCTCCATATTCCTCTCCCCGCGTGTTCCCTTTAATAATACTGGTTTGCATGCAAATATAATGCAAATTGATAGCCTGTCTTTCAGATGTACCAATAATGTATTTAGATGTTATCTACATACAGAGTATAGCGGCCTCTGCACTTGTTCCCATAATTCTAATTTAATGCAGCCTGGCATTTAACGAGTCATGAATAATTGGTCGGGGCTGCATTTGATTGTATCAGTTCCAATCAGCACACAATTTGCATTATATTTGCATGCAAGCTGGAATCCTTATTTATTTTATTTATTTATGTGTTGTATTTATAAAGCGCCAACATATTATGCCCAGTACACACTTTCAATTATGATTGGCCAATTACTGACCAATTTTACCACCTACATGTAGTATGAAGCTAGGTTCGCAGTAGGACATTGCGTTGTGATGCAGCGTTAAAGTCGCAACGCAACAAAAAAGTGGTGATGCACATTGAAGAGGAACTCCAGTGAAAATAATGTAATATAAAAAAAAGGGTTTCATTTTTACAATAATTATGTATAAATCCTTTAGTCAGTGTTTGCTCATTGTAAAATCTTTCCTCTCCCCGATTTACATTCTGACATTTATCACATGGTGACATTTTTACTGCTGGCAGGTGATGTCAGTGGAAGGAGATGCTGCTTGCTTTTTTGGCAGTTGGAAACAGCTGTAAACAGCTATTTCCCACAATGCAACGAGGTTCACAGACAGGAAACTGCCAGGACCATGGTCCTCACAGTTTCCTGTGGGAGGGGTTTCACCACAATATCAGCCATACAGCGCCCCCTGATGATCTGTTTGTGAAAAGGAATAGATCTCTCCTGGGAAAGGGGGTATCAGCTACTGATTGGGATGAAGTTCAATTATTGGTCACGGTTTCTCTTTAACGCTGCTTTACTGTCGCACATAGTAGGTACAGTAAAGCATACATGCAATGGAAAGTATGCTTCCCTGTACCTGTTAACGTGTGTGTAGAGGTGATGCACTGCAGCAGTGTTTTACCATAACGCTACACGTTACAATGCGACACTAACGTCACACTGTAAACGTCGCATAGACTTCGTATTGCAGTGTGGTAAGCTCCATTATAACACTTTATAACGCAGAACCACAGCGTCCCACTGTAAACCGAGCCTGAGGGTCAACAGATATCGAATAGTATGAGCAGATTGTATACAGTAGATAACCCCAGTGGCGTAGCTAAGAAGTTGTGGGCACCAATGCAAGTTTTAAACGGGACCCCAAGTGCTACATACAGTACATAAGAACTTATATGGCATACCCAAAACCAATCAAGAACCACCGCAGTGTCAGAGATGCAAAAAGGGGCTGGGGAACAGTGTGTTAATGATTACTATTATTCAAGGCAACTTTAGAAGTGAATATTAACAGCACAGGACGCATAAAGAGCAAATACTGTGGTTGAGGAAGGGCCCCCCTGGCCCAAGGGCCCCAATGCGGTCGCTACCTCTGCACCCCCTATTGCTACGCCACTGGATAACTCCTAATACTATATAGAGATGGTAAAATTGGTCAGCGATTGGCCAATCATAATTGAAAGTGTGTGCCAGGCTCCCGCCTCTCATCAGCTGCCTCTGGGCACAGCAGGAGAGCGAGCAGTGACAGGCGAGGGATGGACATTCGCAGGGGAAGCAGATTTGGGTCTGGGAGTTTATCAGCTCGATGCCTCCAGGGTGAGATCACCTGAAATGATCAGGAAACTGTCAGCTCGCTATGTGAGCGATGCGCTCGATTTCCACCTTCGGGGGACGGCGGGGAAAAGCGCAGAGAAGTTGCCCCGAGCGGCGCTATAAATAGGCAGAGCTCAGTGCGAACGTTTTGCGAGGAACACAAGGCGGGAATTGTGGCGGTTTGTGAATCAGCCCTGCGGGGTTCGCTATTCCGTGCGTCACACTTATAACGTTTGGCGGCGCCGGCAGCTCTGTGGCCACGGTGCAGAAGGGGTTAACTGAGGAGGAGGAAATCACAAGGCAGCCGATATGCGGCAACGGGACGCAGGCCAAGAGAACGCACGTCGCCATGGCAACAGGCTACAGCGACAGAACGTGCGAGAGGAGGGCCGGGAGCCGCAAATTACTAACAGAGAGCCGACGGAACAACACAAACATGTGAGCCTGTTTACACACCGCGCTCGCCAGCTTCCGCACCGCGTGCCACAACACCGACGCATCTACAGACCGACAGCTCTATGTGCCAATTCACATCATGCCTGGAACCAGCATGCAGCCAACCAAGTCACACCTGGAACCAGCATGCAGCCAGCGGAGTCACACCTGGAACAAGCATGCAGCCAGCGGAGTCACACCTGGAACAAGCATGCAGCCAGCGGAGTCACACCTAGAACAAGCATGCAGCCAGCGGAGTCACACCAGGAACAAGCATGCAGCCAGCGGAGTCACACCTAGAACAAGCATGCAGCCAGCGGAGTCACACCAGGAACAAGCATGCAGCCAGCGGAGTCACACCAGGAACAAGCATGCAGCCAGTAGAGTCACACCTGGGACAAGCACGCAGCCAGCGGAGTCACACCTGGAACTAGCATGCAGCCAGCGGAGTCACACCTGGAACAAGCATGCAGCCAGCAGAGTCACACCTGGAACAAGCACGCAGCCAGCGGAGTCACACCTGGAACTAGCATGCAGCCAGCGGAGTCACACCTGGAACTAGCATGCAGCCAGCGGAGTCACACCTGGAACTAGCATGCAGCCAGCGGAGTCACACCTGGAACAAGCATGCAGCCAGCGGAGTCACACCTGGAACAAGCAAGCAGCCAGCAGAGTCACACCTGGAACAAGCAAGCATCCAGCAGAGTCACACCTGGAACAAGCAAGCAGCCAGCAGAGTCACACCTGGAACAAGCAAGCAGCCAGCAGAGTCACACCTGGAACAAGCATGCAGCCAGCGGAGTCACACCTGGAACAAGCATGCAGCCAGCAGAGTCACACCTGGAACAAGCACGCAGCCAGCGGAGTCACACCTGGAACTAGCATGCAGCCAGCGGAGTCACACCTGGAACAAGCATGCAGCCAGCGGAGTCACACCTAGAACAAGCATGCAGCCAGCGGAGTCACACCAGGAACAAGCATGCAGCCAGCGGAGTCACACCTAGAACAAGCATGCAGCCAGCGGAGTCACACCAGGAACAAGCATGCAGCCAGCGGAGTCACACCAGGAACAAGCATGCAGCCAGTGGAGTCACACCTGGGACAAGCACGCAGCCAGCGGAGTCACACCTGGAACTAGCATGCAGCCAGCGGAGTCACACCTGGAACAAGCATGCAGCCAGCAGAGTCACACCTGGAACAAGCACGCAGCCAGCGGAGTCACACCTGGAACTAGCACGCAGCCAGCGGAGTCACACCTGGAACTAGCATGCAGCCAGCGGAGTCACACCTGGAACTAGCATGCAGCCAGCGGAGTCACACCTGGAACAAGCAAGCAGCCAGCAGAGTCACACCTGGAACAAGCAAGCATCCAGCAGAGTCACACCTGGAACAAGCAAGCATCCAGCAGAGTCACACCTGGAACAAGCAAGCATCCAGCAGAGTCACACCTGGAACAAGCAAGCATCCAGCAGAGTCACACCTGGAACAAGCAAGCATCCAGCAGAGTCACACCTGGAACAAGCAAGCATCCAGCAGAGTCACACCTGGAACAAGCAAGCATCCAGCAGAGTCACACCTGGAACAAGCAAGCAGCCAGCAGAGTCACACCTGGAACAAGCACGCAGCCAGCGGAGTCACACCTGGAACAAGCACGCAGCCAGCAGAGTCACACCTGGAACAAGCACGCAGCCAGCAGAGTCACACCTGGAACAAGCACGCAGCCAGCGGAGTCACACCTGGAACAAGCACGCAGCCAGCAGAGTCACACCTGGAACAAGCACGCAGCCAGCAGAGTCACACCTGGAACAAGCACGCAGCCAGCAGAGTCACACCTGGAACAAGCACGCAGCCAGCGGAGTCACACCTGGAACAAGCACGCAGCCAGCGGAGTCACACCTGGAACTAGCACGCAGCCAGCGGAGTCACACCTGGAACTAGCATGCAGCCAGCGGAGTCACACCTGGAACAAGCATGCAGCCAGCAGAGTCACACCTGGAACAAGCACGCAGCCAGCGGAGTCACACCTGGAACAAGCACGCAGCCAGCGGAGTCACACCTGGAACAAGCATGCAGCCAGCAGAGTCACACCTGGAACAAGCACGCAGCCAGCGGAGTCACACCTGGAACTAGCACGCAGCCAGCGGAGTCACACCTGGAACTAGCATGCAGCCAGCGGAGTCACACCTGGAACTAGCATGCAGCCAGCGGAGTCACACCTGGAACAAGCATGCAGCCAGCGGAGTCACACCTGGAACAAGCAAGCAGCCAGCAGAGTCACACCTGGAACAAGCAAGCATCCAGCAGAGTCACACCTGGAACAAGCAAGCAGCCAGCAGAGTCACACCTGGAACAAGCAAGCAGCCAGCAGAGTCACACCTGGAACAAGCATGCAGCCAGCGGAGTCACACCTGGAACAAGCATGCAGCCAGCAGAGTCACACCTGGAACAAGCACGCAGCCAGCGGAGTCACACCTGGAACTAGCATGCAGCCAGCGGAGTCACACCTGGAACTAGCATGCAGCCAGCGGAGTCACACCTGGAGCAAGCATGCAGCCAGCGGAGTCACACCTGGAACAAGCAAGCAGCCAGCAGAGTCACACCTGGAACAAGCAAGCAGCCAGCAGAGTCACACCTGGAACAAGCATGCAGCCGGCAGAGTCACACCTGGAACAAGCATGCAGCCAGCGGAGTCACACCTGGAACTAGCATGCAGCCAGCGGAGTCACACCTGGAACAAGCATGCAGCCAGCAAAGGTGGAACACCTAATTTGCATGCTGGTTCTTGATTAGTATTAAGAAAAACATTATGAGCTGAGTTAAAAATAGGTTCTACTTTTTTGTTATGAATGTGACTTTAAAGGGCAGCTGAAGTGAGAGGACTATAGAGGCTGCCATACTTATTTCCTTTTAACACATTAGTAATAGTGGAATCGGCAGAACTCGTTGTGCTGTAAATTCTTGGAATGCTTTGATCTCTCTTTACCAGCAGAAGATACAGAAGCTGAAAGCAGAAGTCTTGCACTGTTATTGTCTCACACTGCCACCTAGTGACCGTAAATACACATTACAGAAGTACTAATTAGTAGCAAGGAAATGTGACAAATAAGAAATACAAAAAATGTGCTAAAATAAATTAACCTGGAGCACCTGCGAGCCTCTAAATAAATTGGCTACTAAAGGTTTAAACAATGCAGATTGCCTGGCTGAAGTGTGACTGGACTGGATTAGCTGCATGCTTGTTTCAGGTGTGTGATTCAGACACTACTACAGCCAAAGAGATCAGCAGGGCTGCCAAGCAACTGGTATTGTTTAACAGGAAATACATTATTATTATTATTATTTAGTATTTATATAGCGGTGACATCTTACGCAGCACTGTACAGTATATATATATTGTCTTGTCACTAACTGTCCCTCAAAGGAGCTAACAATCGAATCCCTACTATTATCATATGTCTATGTATGAATTATGTAGTGTAAGTACTGTAGTCTAGGGCCAATTTAGGGGTGAACCAATTAACTTATCTGTATGTTTTTGGGATGTGGGAGGAAACCGGAGTACCCGGAGGAAACCCACGCAGACATGGGGAGAACATACAAACTCCTTGCAGATAGTGCCCTGGCTGGGATTCGAACCGGGGGACCCAGCGCTGCAAGGCGAGAGCGCTAACCACTATGCCACCGTGCTGCCCCATATGGCAGCCTCCATATACCTCTCCCTTCAGGTTCCCTTTCAGGGGGAATAAACATTTTCATTGAGCTGAAAGGGTACCAACAAATCTGTCCAGCTCTGTATGATTTGGGGGGCCGCACATGGTTGGGGGTCCTTATCTTTCACACACAGCCCTAGAACACATTTTAGGGGGAGGGGTCGTTATCCCGGCCAGAACCCAATCATAGGAGCGGAGAGATCAGCGCAGAGGAAATGTGAGGGGGTCATTTCTCCCCTCCACTCATTCCTGTCTATAAATAACATGATATGGGAATGAGGCAGCCTCCATGTGATGATTGGGGGGGGGGGGCATTGTACGAGATATGCTGCAATCTGCCACTCGCTCTGCAGCAGCTTGTATTATCCAGTGTCGCCTGTTGGGGGCGCAGCGGACATGGGGCAGGGGGGGGGGGAGGATATGTGGCGGGGGGAGGGGCGTTAGCCCTGTGATGTGTGTATTCTACACACTCTGTGCTGATCCTATAGGAAGATGTACTCATTCCTATGGGGAATATATGATGGAATTGTTGCCAAATTTGGCAATCTTTGGTTTTGCGGTCGTCATTTGGCTGCAGATGCCTCGTGATTTGGTTATACATCTGCCCTGTAATGTCCTGAAGCCAAACCTCCTAACTAGCAGTAATCCCTACTCAGCCCTCCCCCCTTCAGGTTAACCCCTTCCCGACCCCATCCTACTTTGTCTGTGCTCTTATAATTCTTATGTATTTTGGGGCAAAACAAAAAACCACCCCCAAAAAATTGTAAAATTGCATGCGGAAAATGCAGTCGAGAAGGGGATTACATTTAAAAGGCCGTAATTGTTACCTGCCCAGTCATTTGTCTTGAATGGAGAGATTTGCCAATCCCGATCTGATGACCAAGACAGAACGTGTGGGTTAGGCTTAGCCGCCCCTCTGACATCACTGGAAATACACAACAGACACAGCAGCATTGTGCTTTTAATATTCAGCCAATCGCCATTTTATCGGTTTTATATTGACAATCAGCCCTTCCCCCGGCTTTTCATTGTAAATTCGGAGGAAAATGGCGAGAAGTCCTGTGAACCAGCTGTGTGGCCGACGTGCAGAGCCTGCTCCCTGCACGGCAATTCCTAATTCCCCAGACGGGCACAAGATCTTGGCTGGCATATCGTGTTTCCGAGATGAAAAGCTGGCGACGCCGAGCACAAACGATTCATCACAGTTATTTTTATGCCCCCAAAACATCTGGACTGCCCGATAAATGAGAATCGTGGATCACAAGACATTGGGAATAATTGTATAATCAGAACGTTGGAAGACTTGGTGCTGGGAAAGATGGAGGATACAGGAAGGAGACAGGAGTGTGTTTGGGTACGGTTGGATTTGGTGGCAGTCACGTTGGCGGTGGGTTTTGGCTTTGCGCCTTGGAATAATTGTATGATCAGAACGTTGGAAGACTTGGGGCTGGGAAAGATGGAGGATACAGGAAGGAGACAGGAGTGTGTTTGGGTACGGTTGGATTTGGTGGCAGTCACGTTAGCACTGGCGGTGGGTTTTGGCTTTGCAGCTTGGAATAATTGTATGATCAGAACGTTGGAAGACTTGGTGCTGGGAAAGATGGAGGATACAGGAAGGAGACAGGAGTGTGTTCAGGTACGGTTGGATTTGGTGGCAGTCACGTTGGCATAGGTGGTGGGTTTTGACTTTGCGGCTCGGAATAATTGTATGATCAGAACGTTGGAAGACTTGGTGCTGGGAAAGATGGAGGATACAGGAAGGAGACCGGAGTGTGTTTGGGTACGGTTGGATTTGGTGGCAGTCATGTTGGCACTGGTGGTGGGTTTTGGCTTTGCGCCTTGGAATAATTGTATGATCAGAACGTTGGAAGACTTGGGGCTGGGAAAGATGGAAGATACGGGAAGGAGACAGGAGTGTGTTTCGGTACGGTTGGATTTGGTGGCAGTCACGTTAGCACTGGCGGTGGGTTTTGGCTTTGCGGCTCGGAATAATTGTATGATCAGAACGTTGGAAGACTTGGTGCTGGGAAAGATGGAGGATACAGGAAGGAGACCGGAGTGTGTTTGGGTACGGTTGGATTTGGTGGCAGTCACGTTGGCACTGGCTGGCGGTGGATTTTGGTTTTGCGGCTTGGAATAATTGTATGATCAGAACGTTGGAAGACTTGGAGCTGGGAAGAGATAGAGGATACAGGAAGGAGACACGAGACAGGAGTGTGTTTGGGTACGGTTGGATTTGGTGGCAGTCACGTTGGCACTGGCGGTGGGTTTTGGCTTTGCGGCTCGGAATAATTGTATGATCAGAACGTTGGAAGACTTGGAGCTGGGAAGAGATAGAGGATACAGGAAGGAGACACGAGACAGGAGTGTGTTTGGGTACGGTTGGATTTGGTGGCAGTCACGTTGGCACTGGCGGTGGGTTTCGGCTTTGCGGCTCGGAATAATTGTATGATCAGAACGTTGGAAGACTTGGTGCTGGGAAAGATGGAAGATACAGGAAGGAGACAGGAGTGTGTTTGGGTACGGTTGGATTTGATGACGCAGTCACGTTGGCACTGGCGGTGGGTTTTGGCTTTTCGATTCGGAATAGAGGTTTTATGAAGCTTTTTTACCAGAAGTTTCAGAATTTGTTGCTCTGATTACGCAACCACAACCTTACTGACTTACTGAGGCCGGGAGCACACTAGGCAGTGCAGAAAACCGTGCATTTTCTGGGGCGTTTTTGTATGCATTCGCATTTTTTCATGTGTTTTTGTTGCATTTGTATTTTGCATTTTATCTATCGTATTTTTTGGACCATAAGACGTTCCTCACCATAACATGCACCTAGATTTAGAGGACAAAAAACGGGGGGAAAAAGACTCTACTAAACATGGTGCGTCCATGGTGCAGGGGGTCTAGTGGATGTTCTCCTCCCAATTATTAAGTCCCACTTGTACCTCTTGTCCCCTTGTGCCTTCCTGGTACCTCTTGTATCCCCATGTCCTCCTGTGTCCATCTCTGTTTCTCTGTGTCCCCGCTTCCTCCTGTGTCTCCGCTTCCTCCTGTGCCCCCGTTTCCTCCTGTGTCCATCTGTGTTCCCTATTTCCTCCGGTGCCTCCACTTCCTCCTGTGTCCCCCATTTCCTCCTGTGTCCCTTTTTTTTCTCCTGTGTCTCTCTGTGTCCTCCTCTGTCTCCCTGTGTGTCCCTCCTACAGAACAGAAGTACAGCTTTAGGCCCCGTTCACACTTGCGGTTCGAGTCCGCAAGTGCCCGGGGGTCCGGGTCGGGGGGCCGCAAAGAGACCGTACGGGTCTCTGCGGTGGCCACAAGGCGGCACAAGTTGCGGATCCGGAATGTATCACTTCCGGCTACAATAAAGTAGCCGGAACTAGATACATTACAGTGCCAGAAAGGCACCGCAAGCATGGGGGATACCGGCGTGTAGTCCGGGCCCCCCAAGTGGCATAGGACCGGTGCTAGAAGCATCCGGTCCTATTGCCAGTGTGATGAGAAACATCCGTTTCTCATTGCACAGCATGGCCACATGTTCGGGTCAGGATCCGGCCCGGGTCCGCAGCCGCACCGGGACGGACTGAAAAATAGCGCATGTTGGAAAAAAAGCCGGACCGTCCCGGAGCTGCGTTCCCGGATCGGATCCGGACGGCGCACGAGTGTAAATGGATACACTGATTAACAATGTATCCATTCACCATCCGCTGTGTACGGAGCGTTCCGGGTCCGGGGAAGCCGGACCTGGAACGCTAATGTGAACCGGGCCTTACTTTAGAGATGGGCCTAATATCAAATTTTGGGTTTGTGAATTTCGAATGCGAATCTGGCAAATCTGCGAATCTCCATAGACCTCAATGGGCAGGAGAGTTTTAAAACCCATAGGGACCGTTTCTGGCCACAAAAGTGATGGAAAAGTTGTTTCAAAGGGCCTAACACCTGGACCGCGGCAGGCCAGAGAGGAATCCATGGCAAAAGTCCCACAGAGTCGTGTTTTACTCACTAAAGAGCAGAAATCACATTGCAGTCCTAATTTGGTGGAATAAGGTGCTTTAAAATGTCCAGCGTGTGTACACGTTGATCAGGTAGTGTAAGGATTTTGCCTGCTTCACACTGACAGACGAAACGCCGCGCTTAACGCCCTGCAGTCCGCAAACAACCACAAAGACCTTTAGTGATTACGTCAGGTGAGCATATTTTTGTTTTTACCAGTTGACACCTCCAGGACATAAATGTTAGTCCTCTCAGCGGCAATCTTTGTGTACAATCACGGTTTTCCAGCCTTTATAGTCCGGCTGAGGTAGTTCAATGACAGTTAAGTGACCAAAAAAACACTGATTCTGCACTGTGACCTTATACAGCGGGCAGTAGTGGATACTAGATGCCAGAAGTGGTGGTGAAGGATAACTGGGTTATGGTTGGTGCACTACTAGGACCAGAGGCCTGTCTCCTACAGCACTGAGGTCTTAAACAGGGGCCAGTATTGGATACTAGATGCCAGTAGTGGCGTGAAGGTGGTTTATAGTCGGTGCACTACTAGGACCAGCAGACCTGTCTCCAACAGCTAACCTGTGCACTGGCCCCATAGAGCAATACAATAGCAAGAAAAACAATATACCAGCCCTAAGAAGGGCTTAATTGTTGTTCAGGACAATGCGGTAGCAGCAAGAATCTGCACTGAGGACACAGAACACAGGCCTAACTAAAGGCCCGTTTCCACTATAGCGTTGCGGAATCGCCGGCGAATCACAGCAGGCAAATCGCATGCGGGTGTGATTCCGCATGCGTTTTTTGCCGCGATTTCGCATAGGTAAGGCTGTATGCGAATTTAACCATGTCACTGCCTGTGTAAATTAACATTAATACATATGCGAATCCGCATGCGAAATCGCGGCAAAAAACGCATGGGGAAAACCCATGCGATTTCCCTATTAAATACATTGCGTGCGATTCGCCTGCATTCCACACGCAGGCGAATTCTGAGGGCCCTACCCTGCAGATTTTTTCTGCACAGAAAAACGTGCGGGGAAACGCACAAGTGGAAACAGTCCCATCCACTTGTACTGACTGTGCGAATCCGCATGCGGGCAACGCATGCGGATTCGCGATAGTGGAAACGGGCCCTAATGCTCTCCCTGTCAGCAACACACTGGCCCTGATCTGCAAGAGCCTCAGCTGAAATTTTTTTTAAAAAAAATGCTGTGACAGCATCTCCTAGGGGGCGGAGCATTCACTTACCTGGAGGAACCAGAACAGGTATATATTTAACCCTAACAATGCCAGTCATGACAGGATTGGGGAATCCTGTCATGACTGGCTCTTTCATTTATACCGGAGGTACTCTTTAACGGTCGGAAAGCTTGCAGTAAGCCTTGTACAGTTATTAATATATTACTTCAATCACTGTTTGCTGGCTTGATATGGACATATCTGCTCTGCAAGCATCACTGCCCCGAGCCTCACTTGTGTTATTGTGTGTAACACTTCCATCAGACGCTGAGATATCGGTTGTGGGCGGAGCAGATAAGGCATTGTGTGTTGTTTGTGGGGAGCCTGGCACCGGGCGGCGTTACCCATCGGAGCGTGGCGTTCCTCATTATCTCACTTCCTGTACAGACAGCTGCAGCCTGCGCTCAGGAAAACCAGTCTCAAGATTTAGGGCTCATTCACACTACGTGCTGCGCTGTCAGGTCTAAGGGCTTATTCACACTCCAGAACGCATGCACAAGTGCGATTTCGTGCATGCGTTCCCACGTGGTGCGCTAAAGTGCAGACATTGGCAGCGGTACACAGTAGGCCACCGACTGGAAACGTGTGCATCATGCAATGAAATGTTTCCATCGTAACGCACGGGAACGCCAACCTGTCATGAGAATCGTAACATGAAAGGCTATGGTCTTTCATGTTGCCATGTGGATCGTACATTATGTGTGTTGTGTCAAAAATGACAGTGTAAATGAGCCCTTAAAGCAGGAGGATCAGCCATACTATGACAGGGAAAAAAAACACATATATAAGTAGATAAATACTTGATTTACTTACATAAGACATGTATTGTACTGTCCACGTTTTGATTTCAGTTAATTTTATATAGTAAATGCAGAGAATTCTGTTCCGGGTGGGAACCATGTCTTTTGCCCACAGTTTGAGGCTAAATACTGATGTCATTTCTGCCCTTAACTTTTTTCTTTTCTCCTTTAATCGCTGAGTCACCTCAGCCTTGCTTAAAAACACAGGTGAGCAGAGGATCATGTTTCAGCTAGCCAGCTAGGCAGGGAAATAAAGGGAAGAGGAGGAATACATTATAGATAAAAAGAACCCCCAGCAAGCAACTGTTTGGCAATGGCACTTAAAGGGCCAGTGCTCCTAAGGTATGTGATCATCCCAAACCATAACAGCACAAAAAGTTTTTTGAAAGTTTTGAATGCAGGATTAGCATCTTTATCACTTAATACACTCAGACCAGTTGCTGTTGAAATTTTTACGGTGACATTCCCGCTTTAAGGGACAAGACGAAGGTGGGATCTGTGTGGACGCAGATAGCAGTAAAATTCAGACGCAACTACGTCATGTGCTTCCTGTTCACAATACCGTCTGCAGCAAAGTCCGCGGTATCCGGCACCGGCGTTACCACCTGATACCGGGTACATGTGCTTGCCGGCTGCTAACCGAAATAGCACAAACCTCCCCCTGAAATACTTACCCGCCTCCAGCGATGGCTGTCAGTCTCCCTCTGTCTCCCCTGCGGGTTCAGCGGGTTCAGAGTGGCTTTCCAGTTCCCCAGTGCATGGAGTGTCAGCTGACCCGCGTCAGGTCATGTGACACTCCGGCTGCCGTACACAGATGCCGGGAAGCTGCTAGGAGCCCGCGGGGGAGATAGAGGGAGACTTCCAGGCATCACCAGAGGCTCAGTAAGTATTTCTAAGCCTGCCAGCACCCACAGGAAGCCCCCAACAGACAGGCGCGGAGCTAGGGGGGGTCGGGGTAGGACAAGTGCCCCGGGGCGCCTGGTCCCCAAGGGCGCCCTCCGCCTGGCTGAGCTGCGGGGTTTTTTTTTTGTTTTTTTTTCCGGCGGGTGAGGGGAGCAGCGCAGAGAAGAGAGAGAGCTGTGCGGACGGTGGAGAAGGGGGGCCATATCCCCCCTCCTTCCCTCACCTTAGGTGCTCTCTCCCTTCCTCGCTGTCCCCTCCAATGTCCGGGTGGCTGGGCTGGCAGCGGCGGGCGGAACTCACCTCCGTCTCGCTCCAGCGCCGGGCGGAAGTTCGGGTGCGCAGCCGCTGCTCTGGTCTGGACCAGACCAGAGTAGTGGCAGATCCATCCGGCGCTGCGACGAGACGGAGGTAAGTTCCGCCCGCCGCTGCCAGACACCGGACATTGGAGGGGACAGCGAGGAAGGGAGAGCAGCTCTTCTCTGCGCTGCTCCCCTCCTGCTGGGGAGGGGGACACCTGACCTGGCTACCTACTCTGGGCACATATACCCCTGCCTACATATACTGGGCATATATCCCTGGCTACCTACTCTGGGCACATATACCCCTGGCTACCTACTCTGGGCACATATACCCCTGCCTACATATATTGGGCACATATACCCCTGGCTACCTACTCTGGGCACATATACCCCTGGCTACCTACTCTGGGCACATATACCCCTGGCTACCTACTCTGGGCACATATACCCCTGGCTACCTACTCTGGGCACATATACCCCTGGCTACCTACTCTGGGCACATATACCCCTGGCTACCTACTCTGGGCACATATACCCCTGGCTACCTACTCTGGGCACATATACCCCTGGCTACCTACTCTGGGCACATATACCCCTGGTTACCTACTCTGGGCACATATACCCCTGGCTACCTACTCTGGGCACATATACCCCTGGCTACCTACTCTGGGCACATATACCCCTGGCTACCTACTCTGGGCACATATACCCCTGGCTACCTACTCTGGGCATATATACCCCTGGCTACCTACTCTGGGCACATATACCCCTGGCTACCTACTCTGGGCACATTTACCCCTGCCTACATATATTGGGCACATATACCCCTGGCTACCTACTCTGGGCACATATACCCCTGGCTACCTACTCTGGGCACATATACCCCTGGCTACCTACTCTGGGCACATATACCCCTGGCTACCTACTCTGGGCACATATACCCCTGGCTACCTACTCTGGGCACATATACCCCTGGCTACCTACTCTGGGCACATATACCCCTGGCTACCTACTCTGGGCACATATACCCCTGGCTACATATACTGGGCATATACCCCTGGCTACCTACTCTGGGCACATATACCCCTGGCTACCTACTCTGGGCACATATACCCCTGCCTACATATACTGGGCATATACTCCTGGCTACCTACTCTGGGCACATATACCCCTGCCTACATATACTGGGCACATATAACCCTAACTACATATACTGGGTACATATACCCCTGGCTACATATACTGGGCATATATACCCCTGGCTACATATACTGGGCATATATACCCCTGGCTACATATACTGGGCACATATACCTCTGGCTACATATACTGGGGACACATACCCCTGCCTACATATACTGGGCACATATACCCCTGGCTACCTGTTCTGTGGACATCTCTACCCCTGGCTACCTGTTCTGGGGACATCTATACTGCTGGCCACCTATTCTGGGGACACCTATAGACCTGGGGCTACCTATTTTTGGGGAAGCACTGCTGTCAGATTGAGTGTATTTTGGGGAACTGCTGCCAGGTGAGAGGTGTCTACCATATTAAGGGGGCATTCTGCCTATTTATGTGAAATGCTGTCTATTTATGTGCCTCATGACTGCTGAATTTGTCTTGTTGGGGGCCTCATGGTTACTGAATTTGTCTTGTTGGGGGCCTCATGATTTGTTGGGGGCCTCAAGATCGCTGAATTTGTCTTGTTAGGGGCCTCATGATTGCTGAATTTGTCTTGTTAGGGGCCTCATGATTGCTGAATTTGTCTTGTTAGGGGCCTCATGATTGCTGAATTTGTCTTGTTGGGGGCCTCAGGATTGCTAAATTTGTCTTGTTGGGGGCCTCATGATTGCTGAGTTGGTCATGTTGGGGGCCTCATGTTTACTCATGATTGCGGAATTTGTCTTGATGGGGGGGGGCTCATGATTGCTGAATTTGTCTTGGAACATGCTGGAAGGTACATACTGAGGGAGGGTGGGTGAGCGTGAGCCTGCTAACCTCCATGTACATTTGAAGGGGCGTGACCAAATGTGGAGCACCCATAATCACGCTCACATTTGGTCACGACCCTTCACCTTAGGGGGCGCATTAATAGTCTTTGTCCCCGGGCGCTGAAAACCCTAGCTACGCCTCTGCCAACAGAGGTCCCCATTACCCATCAGGCATGCCGGTTAGTTGAGACTACCGATTGCCTGAATTCTAGATAACAGGGACTTTGCTGTATTACCATTTCATAAGCATTTAACTTTTTCTTCTGAGTTTTCTCCTAGGATCCATCTACTCTTTAAAGTACCAGTAGCTCTAAAAATGTAACATTTAAAATACATGTAAACATTCAAATAAGAAGTTCATTTCTTCCAGAGTAAAATGAGCCATAAATTACTTTTCTCCTACCTTGTTGTCACTTACAGTAGGTAGTAGAAATCTGACAGAACCGACAGGTCTTGGAGTAGCCCATCTCCTCATGGGGAATGCTCACGGTTTTCTTTATTTTTTAAAAACACTTATGAATTTGTGAATTTGTGAATATCAGTTGCTCCGTCCCACTGCCTAAAAAGTGTGCAGTGAGCAGGGAGGCTGGCCAGCATCTTTGTATAAATCATTTTCAGGGAGTGTCTTTATAGAGAATAAAAGTGATGCTGAGAATCCCCCATGAGGAGATGGGCTAGACCAAAACCTATCGGTTCTGTCAGATTTCTGCTACTTACTGTGAGTGACAGGAACATAAGAGAAAAGTAATGTATGGCTCATTTTATGTTGGAAGAAAGGTACTTCTTATTTGTATGCGTTTACATGTATTTTACATTTTTTGGTGATAGTGGTACTTTAAAATACATTTTTAGCACTTTTCAACTGAAAAAGTACTGTATTAAAAAGTAGGTAAAAAAAGTGTTATCAAAAGTAATTTCTGCTGGCCATTTTATTTACAAGGTGTGAAAATATGTCTTAGGAGACAAAGTGCATTCCACATGGGCTGATGTGTCCTATACAGGTGAGACTTTCAACATTCGAATATTGTGTAAAAGTTCATTTACTTTAGTACTTCAACTTAAAAGGTGAAACTCATATTTCCCAACAGTCCCTCTTTGGGAGCCCTGTCCCTCTGTCCCTCTTTCCTCCTCATTTGTCCCTCTTTTAGGACTTTGTCCCTCTTTCTATGTAAATATATATATTTCTCTACTAAAAAATATGTTTGACTCTAAACTTTATTCCCAACCTTTAAATTGATATATTACTAATTGTAAAATGTTACTATGACGGAAAATGAACCAGGATACAGAGGACCAGTGTGGTTTGAATTATAAAACAACATATTTTTCTTATGAAATCTTCATGGTATGCGTGACTAGGGGTGTGCCAGGGGCGTGAACAGGGGTGTGGTAGGGGCGTGGCTTAAAGAGAATCAGAGATGAAGAACCCTCTTGTATTTTACCTTATAAATCAATGGGAACATGACAGTAAACACCTAATCTGCTCTTTGTTTCATTGTTCTCTGTTTAATCTGACTGTTATCACCTCTGATAAGAATCCCCGACTGAGCACTCAGTCTAGCTTTGCTACGGAAAGATTATAGCCGAGTCTGTCTTCTCTGGTGTCTTTTCAAGCCCAAGCCTGCCCCCTTGTGGCTCTGCTATATTGACTCAGCTATAATTATTCTCTGCAAAGCCAGACTGAATGCTCAGTCGGGGATTCTTATCGCAGCTGATAACAGACACTTTTAGCAGTGAGGATGAAACCGAGAGCAGGGTAAGTGTTTTCTCTAATGTTCTTACTGATATATATGGTAAAATACACAAGGGTGCTTCCTCTCTGGTTCCCTTTAAGTGTCCCTCTTTCTCATCTCAAAATGTTGGATTTATGCTAATACTGTACCGTATCTCATAGTGGGCACAGCAGCCTTCCTACCTATTTACATTGTATAGTTATATATCACAGTGGGCGGGGCAGACTTCCTGCCTATATACACTGTATAGATATATATCATAGTAGGCGGGGCAGCAGACAGGTTTATAGACGCAGTGGTGGCTGGCTGTACCCGGACGTAGCGTCGTATAACAGTCGGCAGCTTCTATAGAACTGTCAGCTTATCATAAAATATATGCATGGAAATTCTGTACACACAGGGAGAGGATCAATATATCTATCTATAGGATATATATTATCTGGGCTATATGAAGAGATCTCTATATCAGGATCTTTAGCTAACGTTTACCTCTGTCACAGAAAGCGGCAACTGCTGGTCTGTCGCTAAAGAAGAATTGTAGTTCCTAATCTCTAAAGTGGCCACACATGTAATGATCCGATCGGTCAATTCCGTCTTCCATCGGTCAGTATTATAGCTGGATGTTATACTGAAACAATCTTTCATCAATATTTGAAATAACACTATTGGTGAGAACATGTATGTATTGTTGAAACACTGTTAAAATTGTGTTTTTTCCCTTAACATCTGATCAATTGTTTAAAAAAATCAAATCATCCCAGATGTGTATGGTGATCATTCTCTCCTATCCTGGGGAGGGGCCTGACAACACTCTCCAGGGGAGGGACCTGATAACACTCTCCAGGGGAGGGGTCTGACAACACTCTCCAGGGGAGGGGCCTGTCAACACTCTCCAGGGGAGGGGCCTGTCAACACTCTCCAGGGGAGGGGCCTGACAACACTCTCCAGGGGAGGGGCCTGACAACACTCTCCAGGGGAGGGGCCTGATAACACTCTCCAGGGGAGGGGCCTGATAACACTCTCCAGGGGAGGGGCCTGACAACACTCTCCTGGGGAGGGGCCAGACAACACTCTCCTGGGGAGGGGCCTGACAACACTCTCCTAGGGAGGGGCCTGACAATACTCTCTTGGGGAGGGGCCTGACAACACTCTCTAGGGGAGGGGCCTGACAACACTCTCCTAGGGAGGGGCCTGACAACACTCTCCAGGGGAGGGGCCTGACAACCCTCTCCTAGGGAGGGGCCTGACAACACTCTCCTGGGGAGGGGCCTGACAACACTCTCTAGGGGAGGGGCCTGACAACACTCTCTAGGGGAGGGGCCTGACAACACTCTCCAGGGGAGGGGCCTGACAACACTCTCCTAGGGAGGGGCCTGACAACACTCTCCTGGGGAGGGGCCTGACAACACTCTCTAGGGGAGGGGCCTGACAACACTCTCCTAGGGAGGGGCCTGACAACACTCTCCAGGGGAAGGGCCTAACAACACTCTCCAGGGGAGGGGCCTGACAACACTCTCCAGGGGAGGGGCCTGACAACACTCTCCAGGGGAGGGGCCTGACAACACTCTTCTGAAGACCTTAGATTGCTGTGCCATGGAGGGGCCTGACTATGGTTTTCTGACTAGGGACCTGACGACTCTCAACAAATTAAAACAAAAGATGCTATAATAAATCCAGTTAGGGCCCAGGTTCGCTCTCACGCTGCTGTGCAATGCAGGGACTATATATAGGTTCTACAGTAATGTACGGCTACCTTCATTGCTGGCCATTGCAGTGTGGACCCCACTGAACTAGACTGAATGGGACAGCAGAGGAATCAGAGATGCGTTGTCAGAACACATGGCTGTGCAGTGTATATGCGAGCCCTTAAGACTCTGCCGTGTATCCCGGTCAGACCCCCATGAGTGTTTATATCCCCCTTGTGAGCACAATGACTGGTAGTGGGGCCTATGATGAAGATGAGGTGACAACATATCAATACAAGCACAGGTCAAGCGAAGCGTAGCCCAACTTCTGGGAAAATGGAAAGACAATTCTATATCATCATTTACTGACAAGTGTATCAAAAAATCAGGTAAGACATCCCCAAATAAACCCAAATATTAAAAATAACAGCTAGACATAATGATCTCAGCAGGTCTATCCAAGCCGTCTCGGACTGAACTCTACAAAAACCACAATCTATACTGACCATTCCAGCACACAGTTAGTGGTTAGCACTGGATTGCATGGCGGTCTTGTACTGGGTAGTGGAGGGTTAACAGTCATATTTATCTCACCTCCAAAAAAGATACTCACTCCAAAACATAGTTAGCAGGACAGAAGAAGATCACGTCTAGAGATATAACTGAGAATAAGTCAGGGACGCCCTAGAAAGAAGCTTCCCAGAAAGCCGCTACCTACAGGACCACCATCACAAAAATCGTCAAATGTAAAATACATGTAACATTCAAATAAGAAGCACATTTCAAAATGAGCCATAAATGACTTTTCTCCTATGTTGCTGTCACTTACAGTAGGTAGTAAGAATCTGACAGAACTGACAGGTTTTGGACTAGCCCAAATCCTCATGGGGGTTCACAGGGATTTCTTTATTTTCAAAATGCACTTAGTCAATGGCAGTTGCTCCGTCCAACTGCCAAAAAAAAAGTGTACGGTGAGCAGGGAGGCTGGCCACCTTTGTGTAAATCTATTTCAGGGAGTGTCTTTATAAAAAAAATATAGGCCATGCTGAGAATCCCCCATGAGAAACTGGGCTAGCCCAAAACCTGTCAGTTTGTCAGATTTCTACTACCTACTGTAAGTGACAGCAACATAGGAGAGAAGTCATTTATGGTTTATTTTACTCTGGAAGAAACTTACTTCTTATTTGTCTGTGTTTACATATATTTTATATTTTTTGTGTGATAGTGATCCTTTAAGAAAGGCAATATTTATCCCGCTTGGATATCTGGCTAGAAGCAGAGACCTATTCCACACAGATTGATGGGAAGAACCCCACTCAGTGTTGCTTTCATAGCGATTTTGCCTGTTGCCAATCAATGCATGCAGAGTCCCCAGGTCATCCAGTGCCAAGACGTCATCAGAAAGCTGCAGTGGGCCCTGCAGAAGGGGAGACCCAGGTGCAGAGGTTCTGAAGTGTACTTTGTACGGGGCTCACAAATGGTTTCAGGATTCTGATTTGGCCCTACCCACCGGAATGACACCGCGGGAACAGAGAGTCTCGCTTACAAAGAAACATTGGCCAAAGTAATCTTCCTGATTAGGAAGAGCGATGGCCCAAAGGACATCTGCTTAAAGAGAGTCTGAAGTGAAAATAAACTTATGGTATAATGATTGGTATGTGTAGTACAGCTAAGAAATAAAACATTAGGAGCAGAGACATGAGTCTGATATTGTTTCCAGTACAGGAAGAGTTAAGGAACTCCAGTTGTTATCTATGCAAAAGAGCCACTGATCACTACAAGTCACAGAGAGCTCTGCCTTCTGAAGCTTATCATCTGTAGTACAGAGGATAAGCTTCAGAAGTCAGAGCTCTCTGTAACTTGTAGAGGTAGTGTCTGTCACTGTATTTTGTTTTTTTCTCTGCAGAGGACAGGTCAATAGTTCACTGGCCTGCTCTGTAAAATCATTTAGAATGCTGAGTAGTGTGTGAACTGCAAATATTACAGAATAATGCAATGTTATTAAAAAAAACAACTATATAACTGAAAATAAAAATATGAGAATATTTTCTTTGCTACTAATGTTCTAGTAATTATCCGTACTACACAACCAATTCATTATATCATAATTTTTTTTCACTGCAGGGTCTTTAAAGAGAGTCTGAAGACATAAAAAATATCTCTTTTTATTTGCCAGTTCTATTAAGCATTACGATCATAGCTGATACGCCGCATTCCTGCAGCAGAACGAGGTATTTATACCCCCGAAATCCCCGGGGCAAAATTCTGTGATCCTCCCGGGTAGAGGCAGAGCTGTGTGCAGTAGCTCTGCCTCTGCTCGCGTCAATCTCCGCCTCTCCCCGCCCCTCTCAGTCTTCTTTCACTGAGAGGGGCGGAGATCGGTAGAGATTGACTGGCCTGGAGGCAGAGCTACTGCACACAGCTCTGCCTCTACCCGGGAGAATCACCAAATTTTTCCCCAGGGATTTCGGGGATGTAAATGCTATGATCTTAATGCTTAATAGAACTGGCAAATAAAAAGAGGTATTTTTTATGGCTTCAGATTCTCTTTAACCCTCCTGGCGGTCAATTAAAACAGCCAGGGGGCAGCGCAGCACTACTTTTTTTCATTTTTTTTTATCATGTAGCTAGCCTAGCGCTAGCTACATGACAGCCGCTGTGCAGCGGCATCACCCCACCCTCTTCGATCGCCTCAGGCGATCAAGCACATCCGGAAATCTCGTTCTGAACGGGATGTCCATTAGGGCGGGATGACGTCACCAACGTTGTGACGTCAAAGGGAGTCCTGATCCACCCCTCAGCGCTGCCTGGCACAGATTGGCCAGGCAGCGCATGGGGTCTGGGGGGGGGGGGGGGTAGCGGCGAATTGGCGCGGAGCGGCAAATTGGCGCGGAGCGGCAAATTGGCGCGGAGCGGCGGCGATCGGGCAGTACACGCAGCAAGCAAAGTGCTAGCTGCATGTACAGAAAAGGAAATTATACATATCGGCCCAGCAGGGCTTGAGAAATCCTCCTGCGCAGCATAGCCCGAGCTCAGCTCGGGCATACCGCCTGGAAGGTTAAACGGTATCTGAAGTCTCTCCTCCCCACCCTAAATAAGTTATATACTTACCTCAGTAGGGGGCACCTCTGTATGGTCCAGAGGTTTCCCCGACCTTCCTATGCCTCTTCTGCAATGTGCTGGGACCCTCTAAGCAATCTTCAACATTAAAGCATACATGAAGTGAGAGCCATATGGAGGCTGCCATATTGATTTCCTTTTAAACAATACCAGTTGCCTGGCTGCCCGGCTGATCCTCTGCCTCTAATACTTTCAGCCACAGCCCCTGAACAAGCATGCAGTAGATCAGGTGTGTCTGACATTGTTGTCAGATCTGACAAGATTAGATTCATGCTCGTTTCAGGTGTGTGATTCAGACATTACTGCAGCCAAAGAGATCAGCAGGGCTGCCAGGTAACTGGTATTCTTTACAAGTAAATAAATATGGCAGCCTCCATATCCCTCTCACTTCAGTTGTCCTTTAATGTTGAAGATTGCTCGCGGTCGCGCCCCCCTCCGTGTATGACCCCCGCAGCACTGCGCAGGTGCACAGTACCACCTGTGCAGTACGACGGGGCCGGCCCTGCGTGGCTCTCGCTCGCTCCGCGCTACTGCACAGGCACAGGCCATACTTTGCACCTCTGCAGGGCTGCCACGCTCATACATGGAGGGGTGCGGAGAGGGTTCCGGCCAGCGGGGCGTGGATGTCTGGGAACCCTCTGCAGCATCCGGGGGCTTCCCTTACTGACGTAAGTAGGTAACGCTTTATTTTTTAACAGTACCGGTTTATTTTGACATGTATAAATACACCCGAGGGCCATGCAGGTCTGCTCGTCACAGTATGGCCGGTTCATCTATGGAATGTTTTACCACTGAAATTAGTCACAGCTCATTCTATACCTACAAAGCGCTTGGATGCTTTCCTCGTAATGCAGGCTGTCACCAGGTGTCACTAGCTGATGGCGATACCGCGACTCAATCAGGAGAAAAATACAATACTTGCCAACTTAATCCTCTGGAAGTACAGAGAGGCTTAAAAAGAACCCGAGGTGAGAGGAATACAGAGGCTGACATGTATATTTCCTGTTAAACAATACCGGTTGCCTGGCAGTCCTGCTGATCTTTTTGGCTGCAGTAGTGTCTGAACCACACACCTGAAACAAGCATGCAGCTAATCTTGTCAGATTTGGCAACAGTGTCAGAAACAGCTGATCTGCTGCATGCTTGTTCGGGGCTGTGGCTAAACGTATTAGAGGTAAAAGATCAGCAGGACAGCCAGGCAACTGATATTTTTTTTAAAGAAAATACAGCATATTCTTCTCACTTCAGTTACCCTTTAGGAAACACGGGGTGAGAGGGATAGAGGCTGACATGTTTATTTCCTTTTAAACAATACCAGTTGCCTGGCTGTCAGCCTCTAATACTTGAAAGCAGAGTTCCCCCAAGCCTGTCCTCAAAGCCCACCAACAGTGCATGTTTTGCAGAAAACCACCAACATGCACAGGCGGGGTGATCAGTGTCTCAGCAGAGCTGATTACCTACCTCTGTGGATTTATAACAAAATGCACTGTTGGTGGGCCCCGAGGACAGGGTTGGGGAACTCTGCATTAAAGGACAACTGAAGCTAGTGGGATATGGAGGCTGCCATGTTTATTTCCTTTTAAGCAATACCAGTTGCCTGATTATCCTGCTGATCCTCTGCCTCTAATACTATTAGCCATAGCCCCTGAACAAGCATGCAGCACATCTGGTGTTTCTGACTTTATTGTCAGATCTGACAAGATTAGCTTTATGCTTGTTTCTGGTGTGATTTAGACTCTACAGCAGCCAAATTGATCAGCAGGGCTGCCAGGCAACTGGTATTGTTTAAAAGGAAATAAATATGGCAGCCTCCATATTCTTCTTTCTTCAGTTCTCCTTTAAGCCATAGCGTCTGAACAAGCATGCATATCAGAGGTCCATGACAGATCTGACAAGATTAGCTGCATGTTTGTTTCAGGTGTATGATTCAGACATTACTGACCAGAAAGATCAGCAAAACAGCCAGGGAACTGGTATTGTTTAAAAGGAAATAAATATGGCAGCTTCCATAGGTCTCACACCTCAGGTCTCTTTTTAGTAGAGATGCAGGTGCAGGGGTAGTCAGACGACCCCCTGGAGAAAAAAAGAAAAGGCGTCTATTTGTGGCTCAAAGCACAATTTAGGCACTTTTATTTGGCCTGAGGAAGTATATGCAGTCCCACGAAACACGTTGCCAGTGCATATTATTAAGTCATTAATCGTAAGATTGTGTCTTCATTTGCGGTAAGCTAACTCATTTTTTTCCTTTGAACTGGTTTTAACTCAGTTTTATCACACCCTGGGCGCCTCTTTCCTCTTCTGCCTTTTGAGTAGAGAGGGTTAAGAGGTTGCACTTGATGGACACGTCTTTTTTTACTCGCTAAATGACTAACTATGGATATTACGGCGGCAAACGTCAGCATTTACAACCAGAAACATTTCCAGGGACAATAGCTAAAGACCTGGAGACCATCACTGGAAACCATGGCAACCTCGTTTCTATGAAGCAGTTACGAAATGCATGGCAGGCTGTGACAGCCCGTTGCTAACGTACAATGAATCATGCAGGGTTTGGAAGTACGTACCTGTTTGCTCATGAAGTCATCATCGGAGTTGATCTTCAGGGAGATGGCCAGGTGGATGGTGGACAAGATAATCCCGCTGATGACCGCAGCCCTCATCCGCACAGGAAGAAGCGTGTAAATGGTGTAGATGAAGAATACGGTCCACCAGATCCCATCGGAGGCGCTCCGCGGCCTCACCAGCAAGACACAGACCACCTGGACCATGAAGATGATGCCGATGACGCTGTAGCACACTATCCACATGTAGTCCTGGTGAAAATCATTCCGGTTACACACGGCGACGAGCACGAGGATGACCACCATGGCCACCGACAGGACGGCGACGTAAGGCACCTGATAAGCCCCATGGAGACAATGGAACAAGAGCATGACCATGATGAGAAGCACCAGGACGGACATGAGCATGGTGAGGCTGCTCTGGTTGAGCCTGAAGAAGTAGCGTTGGTAGAGCCTCTCCAGTTTATCGGACTGGAATTTTTTGGAGTGGAATATCTGGAGGATGTGGTTGCAGCAGACCCCCAGGGAGAAGTGGAATTCGGACACATCTTCGATCCCCTCAACCTTCCCTTTGCCCGATTTCTCATCCAGGCCAAGCTCCACCGACTTGGGCCTCACCTCTCCCTCTGCGGGTTTTTGGATGGGTTTGTTGTTGTTCCGGCTCTCCTCCCCATGGTCCTGCCATGCAGATTTGGACCTGAAACTCACCTTGTTGTCCGTGGGAGAGTTTTTCCCTGGCTGGGCTTCATAGTCATCCTCGCTTCTCCACAAGCCCATCATCCGAGAGGTCTTCTTCCTCGAGGACCGGCTCGAGTAAGGATACCCATTGACTCTGGTCTCCGCTTCGCCCCAGGCTGATCTGAGCTCTGTTCCCGATCGCAAGACCGGAGCCCCAAATCCTGGTGGGCTCACACTGTTTGACCTAGACATGTCCCCCCTTCGCTACAACAATACCTTGTAGTCCTGCGGTCCTGGGAAGGCACCTCACATAGTGGGGGATCTTCTACTGGACGCCAACAAGGATCTCAAGAAACTAAGTCCCAGGCAGTCTAAGCACCATGTACCAGCCAGTGGCCAAGCTCCTACTATTAGCCCCAAATGAAGTGACAGCTAGTGTCAGGTGTCATGTCCCCAGAGGCACTGCACCATTTCCAGGATAGCATTGCCACATCCTCTACATCAATACGAAAGAAAAAGTGCTTCTCCAAATGCAAAAATAGTAGCGTTGTTTGGCATCCACAAAGTCTTTAATCCCTAGGCAAGAGATAGCAGCATGTCTCAATCTGTTATCGGCCCGCTGGGCAAAAAACAATTCCTGTATAACACCAATTCAATAATTTAACAAATCCAGAGAGAAAAATACGAACTGAGGTGTCGAATAGAGAAGGACTTAATCTTGCCTGGTCCTCCTATGTTGGAGTAGCGTCTAGGTGGGCACTGGGTTGGTGCCAGTGGGCATCACACCTGAGCAGGTGAGCGGTGGTACATCACGCAGCGTACAATCTGCCCACCAGTCGTTCTGATCGGAACTTCTAGATATTCCTAGCGGGTTTTTTTTCCTCTCCCGGCAACACGGCGGGATTAACCCTCGCTGGTGCAGCTCACACCATAAGGTTGGGAAAGGCTTGGAGGCATTCAGAAGAACATTGCTGGAAAAGCGATCGTCTTGTTTACATCGACGCCACGTTACTCCGCTGTGATGTCAGCCTCAGTGCGGAGGGGGACGGGAGAGGCAACCACCATCATCATCATCAATGCAAGGGTTAAAAGAGACATCAGGGAATGGTAGCTGCCACATCTGTGGGGGGTCACCATGCGGCAGGGGAGGGTCATTGTACAAGCAGAGGGCAGGAGGTGTTATCCCTCAATCTCTGGCGAGGCTGGAGCCATTGACCCGTCCTCCAGCGCAGTCCCCATCATGATGAACCTCAGGCATTGACCAGTGTTTACCTCCAAAGCTCTGGAAGCGTGCGGTGACCCTGCATCGATCCCCGTCCTGCATGCAGCCCCCTCATCCAGCAATGGTGACTGGATCCCCTTCTCACAACAGATTCTGGGTCCCACAGATCCTCTCCAGCCTGAAATACACCTAGCACAGGAGGTCAGATCCAGCAAGAGGAGGTCAGATCCAGCCACAGATCAGATCCAGCCACAGGAGGTCAGATCCAGCAAGAAGAGGTCAGATCCAGCCACAGGAGGTCAGATCCAGTCACAGGAGGTCAGATCCAGTCACAGGAGGTCAGATCCAGCCACAGATCAGATTCAGCCACAGGAGGTCAGATCCAGCAGAGGCTGCCTGGTGGGCTCAGAAGATCATATCCAGCAGAGGCTGCCTGGTGGGCACAGGAGATGCAGCACAATTCCCAGGTTCTGGAGGACAGCAGGAATTCCAGCCCAGAGTTGTAGATCCAGCACAGCCTGCAGTAGATGCAGCCCCAGATCCAGAGGCCAGGCCAGCCTCCTCCAGCAGGTATTGCAGGTACTGCAGAGCAGATCAGCAGCTGAGAGAGCCAGGCAGACACAAGACCCTCATCCTCCTCCCACTGCTGCTGCCTCTATACTAGGCTTTGTACTCTCATTCAGCACACACTGAGCCCTCTGCTCCCGCCTCTCCTGCCACATGATTGGCTGAGCTGGGCTGTCAGGCTTTTCCCACGGGCTGGGATTGGAGGGAGGAGTGTTTGATGGCTGAGGATCTGGAGACCAGGGAGGAGAGAGGAACACTGATACAATGTGACACCAATACAAGTGTGTGACACAATAACAAACACAAGTGTGACACAATATAACAAGTACACAAGTGTGACACAATATAACAACTACACAAGTGTGACACAATATAACAACTACACAAGTGTGACACAATATAACAACAACACAAGTGTGACACAAATATAGCAACTACACAAGTGTGACACAAATATAACAACTAAACAAGTGTGACACAATATAACAACTAAACAAGTGTGACACAAATATAACAACAACACAAGTGTGACACAATATAACAACACAAGTGTGACACAATATAACACCACAAGTGTGACACGATATAACAACAACACAAGTGTGACACAATATAACAACTACACAAGTGTGACACAATATAACAACTACACAAGTGTGACACAATATAACAACTACACAAGTGTGACACAAAATAACAACACAAGTGTGACACAATATAACAACAACACAAGTGTGACACAAATATAACAACACAAGTGTGACACAAATATAACAACAACACAAGTGTGACACAATATAACAACTACACAAGTGTGACACAAATATAACAACAACACAAGTGTGACACAATATAACAACACCACAAGTGTGACACAATATAACAACTACACAAGTGTGACACCATATAACAACTACACAAGTGTGACACAATATAACAACTACACAAGTGTGACACAATATAACAACAACACAAGTGTGACACAATATAACACCTAAACAAGTGTGACACAATATAACAACTACACAAGTGTGACACAAATATAACAACAACACAAGTGTGACACAATATAACAACACAAGTGTGACACAATATAACACCACAAGTGTGACACGATATAACAACAACACAAGTGTGACACAATATAACAACTACACAAGTGTGACACAATATAACAACTACACAAGTGTGACACAATATAACAACAACACAAGTGTGACACAAAATAACAACAACACAAGTGTGACACAATATAACAACAACACAAGTGTGACACAAATATAACAACACAAGTGTGACACAAATATAACAACAACACAAGTGTGACACAATATAACAACTACACAAGTGTGACACAATATAACAACTACACAAGTGTGACACAATATAACAACACCACAAGTGTGACACAATATAACAACTACACAAGTGTGACACCATATAACAACAACACAAGTGTGACACAATATAACAACTAACCACAAGTGTGACACAAATATAACAACAACACAAGTGTGACACAATATAACAACACCACAAGTGTGACACAATATAACAACTACACAAGTGTGACACCATATAACAACAACACAAGTGTGACACAATATAACAACTAACCACAAGTGTGACACAAATATAACACCACAAGTGTGACACAATATAACAACAACACAAGTGTGACACAATATAACAACTACACAAGTGTGACACAATATAACACCACAAGTGTGACACAATATAACAACACCACAAGTGTGACACGATATAACAACTACACAAGTGTGACACAATATAACAACTACACAAGTGTGACACAATATAACACCACAAGTGTGACACAATATAACAACTAACCACAAGTGTGACACAAATATAACAACTACACAAGTGTGACACAATATAACAACTACACAAGTGTGACACAATATAACAACTACACAAGTGTGACACAATATAACAACTACACAAGTGTGACACGATATAACAACTACACAAGTGTGACACAATATAACAACTACACAAGTGTGACACAATATAACACCACAAGTGTGACACAATATAACAACTAACCACAAGTGTGACACAAATATAACAACTACACAAGTGTGACACAATATAACAACTACACAAGTGTGACACAATATAACAACACCACAAGTGTGACACGATATAACAACACCACAAGTGTGACACGATATAACAACTACACAAGTGTGACACAATATAACACCACAAGTGTGACACAATATAACAACTAACCACAAGTGTGACACAAATATAACAACTACACAAGTGTGACACAATATAACAACTACACAAGTGTGACACAATATAACAACTACACAAGTGTGACACAATATAACTACACAAGTGTGACACAATATAACAACTAAACAAGTGTGACACAATATAACAACTAAACAAGTGTGACACAATATAACAACTACACAAGTGTGACACAATATAACAACAACACAAGTGTGACACAATATAACACCTAAACAAGTGTGACACAATATAACACCACAAGTGTGACACAATATAACTACACAAGTGTGACACAATATAACAACTACACAAGTGTGACACAATATAACACCACAAGTGTGACACAATATAACTACACAAGTGTGACACAATATAACAACTACACAAGTGTGACACAATATAACAACTACACAAGTGTGACACAATATAACAACAACACAAGTGTGACACAATATAACAACAACACAAGTGTGACACAATATAACAACACAAGTGTGACACAAATATAACAACTACACAAGTGTGACACAATATAACAACTAAACAAGTGTGACACAATATAACAACAACACAAGTGTGACACAATATAACAACTAAACAAGTGTGACACAATATAACAACTACACACGTGTGACAATTTTAACAACTAAACAAGTGTGACACAATATAACAACTAAACAAGTGTGACACAATATAACAACTAAACAAGTGTGACACAATATAAAAACTACACAAGTGTGACACAATTATAACAACTAAACAAGTGTGACACAATTATAACAACTAAACAAGTGTGACACAAATATAACAACTAAAAAAGTGTGACACAATATAACAACACAAGTGTGACACAAATATAACAACTAAACAAGTGTGACACAATATAACAACAACACAAGTGTGACACAATATAACAACACAAGTGTGACACAAATATAACAACAACACAAGTGTGACACAATATAACACCACAAGTGTGACACAATATAACAACACAAGTGTGACACAAATATAACAACTACACAAGTGTGACACAATATAACAACTACACAAGTGTGACACAATATAACAACTACACAAGTGTGACACAATATAACAACTACACAAGTGTGACACAATATAACAACTACACAAGTGTGACACAATATAACAACTAAACAAGTGTGACACAATATAACAACTAAACAAGTGTGACACAATATAACAACTACACAAGTGTGACACAATATAACAACAACACAAGTGTCACACAATATAACACCTAAACAAGTGTGACACAATATAACACCACAAGTGTGACACAATATAACTACACAAGTGTGACACAATATAACTACACAAGTGTGACACAATATAACAACTACACAAGTGTGACACAATATAACAACTACACAAGTGTGACACAATATAACAACAACACAAGTGTGACACAATATAACACCACAAGTGTAACACAATATAACTACACAAGTGTGACACAATATAACAACTACACAAGTGTGACACAATATAACAACTAAACAAGTATGACACAATATAACAACAACACAACTTTGACACAATATAACTACACAAGTGTGACACAAATATAACAACTACACAAGTGTGACACAATATAACAACAACACAAGTGTGACACAATATAACAACTACACAAGTGTGACACAATATAACAACTACACAAGTGTGACACAATATAACACCACAAGTGTGACACAATATAACAACAACAAGTGTGACACAATATAACACCACAAGTGTGACACAATACAACACCACAAGTGTGACACAATATAACACCACAAGTGTGACACAATATATCACCACAACTGTGACACAATATAACAACACAAGTGTGACACAATATAACAACTACACAAGTGTGACACAAATATAACAACTACACAAGTGTGACACAATATAACAACAACACAAGTGTGACACAATATAACAACTACACAAGTGTGACACAATATAACAACTACACAAGTGTGACACAATATAACAACTACACAAGTGTGACACAATATAACACCACAAGCGTAACACAATATAACACCACAAGTGTGACACAATATAACACCACAAGTGTGACACAATATAACAGCTACACAATATAACAACTACACAAGTATGACACAATATAACAACACAAGTGTGACACAATATAACAACACAAGTGTGACACAATATAACAACTACACAAGTGTGACACAATATAACAACTACACAAGTGACACAATATAACACCACAAGTGTGACACAATATAACAACTACACAAGTGTGACACAATATAACTACACAAGTGTGACACAATATAACAACAATACAAGAGTGACACAATATAACAACACAAGTGTGACACAATATAACTACACAAGTGTGACACAAATATAACAACTATACAAGTGTGACACAATATAACACCACAAGTGTGACACAATATAACACCACAAGTGTGACACAATATAACTACTAAACAAGTGTGACACAATATAACACCACAAGTGTGACACAATATAACACCACAAGTGTGACACAATATAACTACTAAACAAGTGTGACACAATATAACACCACAAGTGTGACACAATATAACAACTACACAAGTGTGACACACACAAGTGTGACACAATATAACAACAATACAAGAGTGACACAATATAACAACACAAGTGTGACACAATATAACTACACAAGTGTGACACAATATAACAACTACTCAAGTGTGACACAAATATAACAACTACACAAGTGTGACACAATATAACAACTACACAAGTGTGACACAATATAACAACTACACAAGTGTGACACAATATAACAACTAAACAAGTGTGACACAATATAACAACTAAACAAGTGTGACACAATATAACAACTACACAAGTGTGACACAATATAACAACAACACAAGTGTCACACAATATAACACCTAAACAAGTGTGACACAATATAACACCACAAGTGTGACACAATATAACTACACAAGTGTGACACAATATAACTACACAAGTGTGACACAATATAACAACTACACAAGTGTGACACAATATAACAACTACACAAGTGTGACACAATATAACAACAACACAAGTGTGACACAATATAACACCACAAGTGTAACACAATATAACTACACAAGTGTGACACAAATATAACAACTACACAAGTGTGACACAATATAACAACAACACAAGTGTGACACAATATAACAACTACACAAGTGTGACACAATATAACAACTACACAAGTGTGACACAATATAACACCACAAGTGTGACACAATATAACAACAACAAGTGTGACACAATATAACACCACAAGTGTGACACAATACAACACCACAAGTGTGACACAATATAACACCACAAGTGTGACACAATATATCACCACAACTGTGACACAATATAACAACACAAGTGTGACACAATATAACAACTACACAAGTGTGACACAAATATAACAACTACACAAGTGTGACACAATATAACAACAACACAAGTGTGACACAATATAACAACTACACAAGTGTGACACAATATAACAACTACACAAGTGTGACACAATATAACAACTACACAAGTGTGACACAATATAACACCACAAGCGTAACACAATATAACACCACAAGTGTGACACAATATAACACCACAAGTGTGACACAATATAACAGCTACACAATATAACAACTACACAAGTATGACACAATATAACAACACAAGTGTGACACAATATAACAACACAAGTGTGACACAATATAACAACTACACAAGTGTGACACAATATAACAACTACACAAGTGTGACACAATATAACACCACAAGTGTGACACAATATAACAACTACACAAGTGTGACACAATATAACTACACAAGTGTGACACAATATAACAACAATACAAGAGTGACACAATATAACAACACAAGTGTGACACAATATAACTACACAAGTGTGACACAAATATAACAACTACACAAGTGTGACACAATATAACACCACAAGTGTGACACAATATAACACCACAAGTGTGACACAATATAACACCACAAGTGTGACACAATATAACACCACAAGTGTGACACAATATAACACCACAAGTGTGACACAATATAACAACTACACAATATAACAACTACACAAGTATGACACAATATAACAACACAAGTGTGACACAATATAACAACTACACAAGTGTGACACAATATAACAACTACACAAGTGTGACACAATATAACTACACAAGTGTAAAACAATATAACAACAATACAAGAGTGACACAATATAACAACACAAGTGTGACACAATATAACTACACAAGTGTGACACAAATATAACAACTACACAAGTGTGACACAATATAACACCACAAGTGTGACACAATATAACACCACAAGTGTGACACAATATAACTACTAAACAAGTGTGACACAATATAACACCACAAGTGTGACACAATATAACAACTACACAAGTGTGACACAATATAACAACTACACAAGTGTGACACAAATATAACAACTACACAAGTGTGACACAATATAACAACTAAACAAGTGTGACACAATATAACACCACAAGTGTGACACAATATAACACCACAAGTGTGACACAATATAACACCACAAGTGTGACACAATATAACAACACAAGTGTGACACAATATAACAACTACACAAGTGTGACACAAATATAACAACTACACAAGTGTGACACAATATAACAACAACACAAGTGTGACACAATATAACAACTACACAAGTGTGACACAATATAACACCACAAGTGTGACACAAATATAACAACTACACAAGTGTGACACAATATAACAACTACACAAGTGTGACACAATATAACAACTACACAAGTGTGACACAATATAACTACTAAACAAGTGTGACACAATATAACAACTACACAAGTGTGACACAATATAACACCACAAGTGTGACACAATATAACAACTACACAAGTGTGACACAATATAACTACACAAGTGTGACACAATATAACACCACAAGTGTGACACAATATAACACCACAAGAGTGACACAATATAACAACACAAGTGTGACACAATATAACACCACAAGTGTGACACAATATAACACCACAAGTGTGACACAATATAACACCACAAGTGTGACACAATATAACAACACAAGTGTGACACAATATAACACCACAAGTGTGACACAAATATAACAACTACACAAGTGTGACACAATATAACAACTACACAAGTGTGACACAATGTAACAACACAAGTGTGACACAATATAACAACTACACAAGTGTGACACAATATAACTACTAAACAAGTGTGACACAATATAACAACTACACAAGTGTGACACAATATAACACCACAAGTGTGACACAATATAACAACTACACAAGTGTGACACAATATAACACCACAAGTGTGACACAATATAACACCACAAGTGTGACACAATATAACACCACAAGAGTGACACAATATAACAACACAAGTGTGACACAATATAACACCACAAGTGTGACACAATATAACACCACAAGTGTGACACAATATAACAACTACACAAGTGTGACACAATATAACAACTACACAAGTGTGACACAATATAACAACAACACAAGTGTGACACAATATAACAACTACACAAGTGTGACACAATATAACTACTAAACAAGTGTGACACAATATAACAACTACACAAGTGTGACACAATATAACAACTACACAAGTGTGACACAATATAACAACTACACAAGTGTGACACAATATAACAACTACACAAGTGTGACACAATATAACAACTACACAAGAGTGACACAATATAACAACACAAGTGTGACACAATATAACACCACAAGTGTGACACAATATAACACCACAAGTGTGACACAATATAACACCACAAGTGTGACACAATATAACAACACAAGTGTGACACAATATAACAACAACACAAGTGTGACACAATATAACAACTACACAAGTGTGACACAATATAACAACTACACAAGTGTGACACAATATAACACCACAAGTGTGACACAATATAACAACTACACAAGTGTGACACAATATAACACCACAAGTGTGACACAATATAACACCACAAGTGTAACACAATATAACAACTACACAAGTGTGACACAATATAACAACTACACAAGTGTGACACAATATAACAACACAAGTGTGACACAATATAACAACTACACAAGTGTGACACAATATAACTACTAAACAAGTGTGACACAATATAACAACTACACAATTGTGACACAATATAACACCACAAGTGTGACACAATATAACAACAATACAAGAGTGACACAATATAACACCACAAGTGTGACACAATATAACAACACAAGTGTGACACAATATAACAACGCAAGTGTGACACAATATAACACCGCAAGCGTGACACAATATAACACCGCAAGTGTGACACAATATAACACCACAAGTGTGACACAATATAACAACACAAGTGTGACACAATATAACACCGCAAGTGTGACACAATATAACACCACAAGTGTGACACAATATAACAACTACACAAGTGTGACACAATATAACAACAACTCAAGTGTGACACAATATAACACCACAAGTGTGACACAATATAACAACACAAGTGTGACACAATATAACAACTAAACAAGTGTGACACAATATAACAACAACACAAGTGTGACACAATATAACAACTACACAAGTGTGACACAATATAACACCACAAGTGTGACACAATATAACACCACAAGTGTGACACAATATAACACCACAAGTGTGACACAATATAACACCACATGTGTGACACAATATAACTACACAAGTGTGACACAATATAACAACAACACAAGTGTGACACAATATAACAACACAAGTGTGACACAATATAACACCACAAGTGTGACACAATATATCAACAACACAAGTGTGACACAATATAAAAACACTAGTGTGACACAATATAACAACAACAAGTGTGACACAAATATAACAACTACACAAGTGTGACACAATATAACAACTACACAAGTGTGACACAATATAACAACTACACAAGTGTGACACAATATAACAACTACACAAGTGTGACACAATATAACAACAACACAAGTGTGACACAATATAACAACAACACAAGTGTGACACAATGTAACAACTACACAAGTGTGACACAATGTAACAACTACACAAGTGTGACACAATATAACAACAACACAAGTGTGACACAATATAACACCACAACTACACAAGTGTGACACAATATAACAACTACACAAGTGTGACACAATATAAAAACTACACAAGTGTGACACAATATAACACAAGTGTGACACAATATAACAACTACACAAGTGTGACACAATATAACAACTACACAAGTGTGACACAATATAACACACGTGTGACACAATATAACAACAACACAAGTGTGACACAATATAACACAAGTGTGACACAATATAACAACTACACAAGTGTGACACAATATAACACAAGTGTGACACAATATAACACAAGTGTGACACAATATAACAACTACACAAGTGTGACACAATATAACACAAGTGTGACACAATATAACAACTACACAAGTGTGACACAATATAACACAAGTGTGACACAAATATAACAACAACACAAGTGTGACACAATATAACAACAACACAAGTGTGACACAAATATAACAACACAAGTGTGACACAAATAGAACAACAACACAAGTGTGACACAATATAACAACACAAGTGTGACACAATATAACAACACAAGTGTGACACAAATATAACAACAACACAAGTGTGACACAAATATAACAACAACACAAGTGTGACACAATATAACACCACAAGTGTGACACAATATAACAACTACACAAGTGTGACACAATTATAACAACTAAACAAGTGTGACACAATATAACACCACAAGTGTGACACGATATAACAACAACACAAGTGTGACACAATATAACAACACAAGTGTGACACAAATATAACAACAACACAAGTGTGACACAAATATAACAACAACACAAGTGTGACACAATATAACACCACAAGTGTGACACAATATAACAACTACACAAGTGTGACACAATATAACAACTAAACAAGTGTAACACAATATAACAACTACACAAGTGTGACACAATATAACAACAACACAAGTGTGACACAATATAACAACTAAACAAGTGTGACACAATATAACAACAACACAAGTGTGACACAATATAACACCACAAGTGTGACACAATATAACAGCTACACAATATAACAACTACACAAGTATGACACAATATAACAACACAAGTGTGACACAATATAACAACACAAGTGTGACACAATATAACAACTACACAAGTGTGACACAATATAACAACAACAAGTGTGACACAATATAACACCACAAGTGTGACACAATACAACACCACAAGTGTGACACAATATAACACCACAAGTGTGACACAATATATCACCACAACTGTGACACAATATAACAACACAAGTGTGACACAATATAACAACTACACAAGTGTGACACAAATATAACAACTACACAAGTGTGACACAATATAACAACAACACAAGTGTGACACAATATAACAACTACACAAGTGTGACACAATATAACAACTACACAAGTGTGACACAATATAACAACTACACAAGTGTGACACAATATAACACCACAAGTGTGACACAATATAACACCACAAGTGTGACACAATATAACTACACAAGTGTGACACAATATAACAGCTACACAATATAACAACTACACAAGTATGACACAATATAACAACACAAGTGTGACACAATATAACAACACAAGTGTGACACAATATAACAACTACACAAGTGTGACACAATATAACAACTACACAAGTGTGACACAATATAACACCACAAGTGTGACACAATATAACAACTACACAAGTGTGACACAATATAACTACACAAGTGTGACACAATATAACAACAATACAAGAGTGACACAATATAACAACACAAGTGTGACACAATATAACACCACAAGTGTGACACAATATAACACCACAAGTGTGACACAATATAACACCACAAGTGTGACACAATATAACACCACAAGTGTGACACAATATAACTACTAAACAAGTGTGACACAATATAACACCACAAGTGTGACACAATATAACACCACAAGTGTGACACAATATAACTACTAAACAAGTGTGACACAATATAACACCACAAGTGTGACACAATATAACAACTACACAAGTGTGACACACACAAGTGTGACACAATATAACAACAATACAAGAGTGACACAATATAACAACACAAGTGTGACACAATATAACTACACAAGTGTGACACAATATAACAACTACTCAAGTGTGACACAAATATAACAACTACACAAGTGTGACACAATATAACAACTACACAAGTGTGACACAATATAACAACTACACAAGTGTGACACAATATAACAACTACACAAGTGTGACACAATATAACAACTAAACAAGTGTGACACAATATAACAACTACACAAGTGTGACACAATATAACAACAACACAAGTGTCACACAATATAACACCTAAACAAGTGTGACACAATATAACACCACAAGTGTGACACAATATAACTACACAAGTGTGACACAATATAACTACACAAGTGTGACACAATATAACAACTACACAAGTGTGACACAATATAACAACTACACAAGTGTGACACAATATAACAACAACACAAGTGTGACACAATATAACACCACAAGTGTAACACAATATAACTACACAAGTGTGACACAAATATAACAACTACACAAGTGTGACACAATATAACAACAACACAAGTGTGACACAATATAACAACTACACAAGTGTGACACAATATAACAACTACACAAGTGTGACACAATATAACACCACAAGTGTGACACAATATAACAACAACAAGTGTGACACAATATAACACCACAAGTGTGACACAATACAACACCACAAGTGTGACACAATATAACACCACAAGTGTGACACAATATATCACCACAACTGTGACACAATATAACAACACAAGTGTGACACAATATAACAACTACACAAGTGTGACACAAATATAACAACTACACAAGTGTGACACAATATAACAACAACACAAGTGTGACACAATATAACAACTACACAAGTGTGACACAATATAACAACTACACAAGTGTGACACAATATAACAACTACACAAGTGTGACACAATATAACACCACAAGCGTAACACAATATAACACCACAAGTGTGACACAATATAACACCACAAGTGTGACACAATATAACAGCTACACAATATAACAACTACACAAGTATGACACAATATAACAACACAAGTGTGACACAATATAACAACACAAGTGTGACACAATATAACAACTACACAAGTGTGACACAATATAACAACTACACAAGTGTGACACAATATAACACCACAAGTGTGACACAATATAACAACTACACAAGTGTGACACAATATAACTACACAAGTGTGACACAATATAACAACAATACAAGAGTGACACAATATAACAACACAAGTGTGACACAATATAACTACACAAGTGTGACACAAATATAACAACTACACAAGTGTGACACAATATAACACCACAAGTGTGACACAATATAACACCACAAGTGTGACACAATATAACACCACAAGTGTGACACAATATAACACCACAAGTGTGACACAATATAACACCACAAGTGTGACACAATATAACAACTACACAATATAACAACTACACAAGTATGACACAATATAACAACACAAGTGTGACACAATATAACAACTACACAAGTGTGACACAATATAACAACTACACAAGTGTGACACAATATAACTACACAAGTGTGAAACAATATAACAACAATACAAGAGTGACACAATATAACAACACAAGTGTGACACAATATAACTACACAAGTGTGACACAAATATAACAACTACACAAGTGTGACACAATATAACACCACAAGTGTGACACAATATAACACCACAAGTGTGACACAATATAACTACTAAACAAGTGTGACACAATATAACACCACAAGTGTGACACAATATAACAACTACACAAGTGTGACACAATATAACAACTACACAAGTGTGACACAAATATAACAACTACACAAGTGTGACACAATATAACAACTAAACAAGTGTGACACAATATAACACCACAAGTGTGACACAATATAACACCACAAGTGTGACACAATATAACACCACAAGTGTGACACAATATAACAACACAAGTGTGACACAATATAACAACTACACAAGTGTGACACAAATATAACAACTACACAAGTGTGACACAATATAACAACAACACAAGTGTGACACAATATAACAACTACACAAGTGTGACACAATATAACACCACAAGTGTGACACAAATATAACAACTACACAAGTGTGACACAATATAACAACTACACAAGTGTGACACAATATAACAACACAAGTGTGACACAATATAACAACTACACAAGTGTGACACAATATAACTACTAAACAAGTGTGACACAATATAACAACTACACAAGTGTGACACAATATAACACCACAAGTGTGACACAATATAACAACTACACAAGTGTGACACAATATAACTACACAAGTGTGACACAATATAACACCACAAGTGTGACACAATATAACACCACAAGAGTGACACAATATAACAACACAAGTGTGACACAATATAACACCACAAGTGTGACACAATATAACACCACAAGTGTGACACAATATAACACCACAAGTGTGACACAATATAACAACACAAGTGTGACACAATATAACACCACAAGTGTGACACAAATATAACAACTACACAAGTGTGACACAATATAACAACTACACAAGTGTGACACAATATAACAACACAAGTGTGACACAATATAACAACTACACAAGTGTGACACAATATAACTACTAAACAAGTGTGACACAATATAACAACTACACAAGTGTGACACAATATAACACCACAAGTGTGACACAATATAACAACTACACAAGTGTGACACAATATAACTACACAAGTGTGACACAATATAACACCACAAGTGTGACACAATATAACACCACAAGAGTGACACAATATAACAACACAAGTGTGACACAATATAACACCACAAGTGTGACACAATATAACACCACAAGTGTGACACAATATAACACCACAAGTGTGACACAATATAACAACACAAGTGTGACACAAATATAACAACTACACAAGTGTGACACAATATAACAACTACACAAGTGTGACACAATATAACAACAACACAAGTGTGACACAATATAACAACTACACAAGTGTGACACAATATAACTACTAAACAAGTGTGACACAATATAACAACTACACAAGTGTGACACAATATAACAACTACACAAGTGTGACACAATATAACAACTACACAAGTGTGACACAATATAACAACTACACAAGTGTGACACAATATAACAACTACACAAGAGTGACACAATATAACAACACAAGTGTGACACAATATAACACCACAAGTGTGACACAATATAACACCACAAGTGTGACACAATATAACACCACAAGTGTGACACAATATAACAACACAAGTGTGACACAATATAACAACAACACAAGTGTGACACAATATAACAACTACACAAGTGTGACACAATATAACAACTACACAAGTGTGACACAATATAACACCACAAGTGTGACACAATATAACAACTACACAAGTGTGACACAATATAACACCACAAGTGTGACACAATATAACACCACAAGTGTAACACAATATAACAACTACACAAGTGTGACACAATATAACAACTACACAAGTGTGACACAATATAACAACACAAGTGTGACACAATATAACAACTACACAAGTGTGACACAATATAACTACTAAACAAGTGTGACACAATATAACAACTACACAATTGTGACACAATATAACACCACAAGTGTGACACAATATAACAACAATACAAGAGTGACACAATATAACACCACAAGTGTGACACAATATAACAACACAAGTGTGACACAATATAACAACGCAAGTGTGACACAATATAACACCGCAAGCGTGACACAATATAACACCGCAAGTGTGACACAATATAACACCACAAGTGTGACACAATATAACAACACAAGTGTGACACAATATAACACCGCAAGTGTGACACAATATAACACCACAAGTGTGACACAATATAACAACTACACAAGTGTGACACAATATAACAACAACTCAAGTGTGACACAATATAACACCACAAGTGTGACACAATATAACAACACAAGTGTGACACAATATAACAACTAAACAAGTGTGACACAATATAACAACAACACAAGTGTGACACAATATAACAACTACACAAGTGTGACACAATATAACACCACAAGTGTGACACAATATAACACCACAAGTGTGACACAATATAACACCACAAGTGTGACACAATATAACACCACAAGTGTGACACAATATAACTACACAAGTGTGACACAATATAACAACAACACAAGTGTGACACAATATAACAACACAAGTGTGACACAATATAACACCACAAGTGTGACACAATATATCAACAACACAAGTGTGACACAATATAACAACACTAGTGTGACACAATATAACAACAACAAGTGTGACACAAATATAACAACTACACAAGTGTGACACAATATAACAACTACACAAGTGTGACACAATATAACAACTACACAAGTGTGACACAATATAACAACTACACAAGTGTGACACAATATAACAACAACACAAGTGTGACACAATATAACAACAACACAAGTGTGACACAATGTAACAACTACACAAGTGTGACACAATGTAACAACTACACAAGTGTGACACAATATAACAACAACACAAGTGTGACACAATATAACACCACAACTACACAAGTGTGACACAATATAACAACTACACAAGTGTGACACAATATAAAAACTACACAAGTGTGACACAATATAACACAAGTGTGACACAATATAACAACTACACAAGTGTGACACAATATAACAACTACACAAGTGTGACACAATATAACACACGTGTGACACAATATAACAACAACACAAGTGTGACACAATATAACACAAGTGTGACACAATATAACAACTACACAAGTGTGACACAATATAACACAAGTGTGACACAATATAACAACTACACAAGTGTGACACAATATAACACAAGTGTGACACAAATATAACAACAACACAAGTGTGACACAATATAACAACAACACAAGTGTGACACAAATATAACAACACAAGTGTGACACAAATAGAACAACAACACAAGTGTGACACAATATAACAACACAAGTGTGACACAATATAACAACACAAGTGTGACACAAATATAACAACAACACAAGTGTGACACAAATATAACAACAACACAAGTGTGACACAATATAACACCACAAGTGTGACACAATATAACAACTACACAAGTGTGACACAATTATAACAACTAAACAAGTGTGACACAATATAACACCACAAGTGTGACACGATATAACAACAACACAAGTGTGACACAATATAACAACACAAGTGTGACACAAATATAACAACAACACAAGTGTGACACAAATATAACAACAACACAAGTGTGACACAATATAACACCACAAGTGTGACACAATATAACAACTACACAAGTGTGACACAATATAACAACTAAACAAGTGTAACACAATATAACAACTACACAAGTGTGACACAATATAACAACAACACAAGTGTGACACAATATAACAACTAAACAAGTGTGACACAATATAACAACAACACAAGTGTGACACAATATAACACCACAAGTGTGACACAATATAACAGCTACACAATATAACAACTACACAAGTATGACACAATATAACAACACAAGTGTGACAAAATATAACAACACAAGTGTGACACAATATAACAACTACACAAGTGTGACACAATATAACAACTACACAAGTGTGACACAATATAACACCACAAGTGTGACACAATATAACAACTACACAAGTGTGACACAATATAACTACACAAGTGTGACACAATATAACAACAATACAAGAGTGACACAATATAACAACACAAGTGTGCAACAATATAACTACACAAGTGTGACACAAATATAACAACTACACAAGTGTGACACAATATAACACCACAAGTGTGACACAATATAACACCACAAGTGTGACACAATATAACACCACAAGTGTGACACAATATAACTACTAAACAAGTGTGACACAATATAACACCACAAGTGTGACACAATATAACACCACAAGTGTGACACAATATAACTACTAAACAAGTGTGACACAATATAACACCACAAGTGTGACACAATATAACAACTACACAAGTGTGACACACACAAGTGTGACACAATATAACAACAATACAAGAGTGACACAATATAACAACACAAGTGTGACACAATATAACTACACAAGTGTGACACAATATAACAACTACTCAAGTGTGACACAAATATAACAACTACACAAGTGTGACACAATATAACAACTAAACAAGTGTGACACAATATAACACCACAAGTGTGACACAATATAACACCACAAGTGTGACACAATATAACACCACAAGTGTGACACAATATAACACCACAAGTGTGACACAATATAACAACTACACAATATAACAACTACACAAGTATGACACAATATAACAACACAAGTGTGACACAATATAACAACTACACAAGTGTGACACAATATAACAACTACACAAGTGTGACACAATATAACTACACAAGTGTGAAACAATATAACAACAATACAAGAGTGACACAATATAACAACACAAGTGTGACACAATATAACTACACAAGTGTGACACAAATATAACAACTACACAAGTGTGACACAATGTAACACCACAAGTGTGACACAATATAACACCACAAGTGTGACACAATATAACTACTAAACAAGTGTGACACAATATAACACCACAAGTGTGACACAATATAACAACTACACAAGTGTGACACAATATAACAACTACACAAGTGTGACACAAATATAACAACTACACAAGTGTGACACAATATAACAACTAAACAAGTGTGACACAATATAACACCACAAGTGTGACACAATATAACACCACAAGTGTGACACAATATAACACCACAAGTGTGACACAATATAACAACACAAGTGTGACACAATATAACAACTACACAAGTGTGACACAAATATAACAACTACACAAGTGTGACACAATATAACAACAACACAAGTGTGACACAATATAACAACTACACAAGTGTGACACAATATAACACCACAAGTGTGACACAAATATAACAACTACACAAGTGTGACACAATATAACAACTACACAAGTGTGACACAATATAACAACACAAGTGTGACACAATATAACAACTACACAAGTGTGACACAATATAACTACTAAACAAGTGTGACACAATATAACAACTACACAAGTGTGACACAATATAACACCACAAGTGTGACACAATATAACAACTACACAAGTGTGACACAATATAACTACACAAGTGTGACACAATATAACACCACAAGTGTGACACAATATAACACCACAAGAGTGACACAATATAACAACACAAGTGTGACACAATATAACACCACAAGTGTGACACAATATAACACCACAAGTGTGACACAATATAACACCACAAGTGTGACACAATATAACAACACAAGTGTGACACAATATAACACCACAAGTGTGACACAAATATAACAACTACACAAGTGTGACACAATATAACAACTACACAAGTGTGACACAATATAACAACACAAGTGTGACACAATATAACAACTACACAAGTGTGACACAATATAACTACTAAACAAGTGTGACACAATATAACAACTACACAAGTGTGACACAATATAACACCACAAGTGTGACACAATATAACAACTACACAAGTGTGACACAATATAACTACACAAGTGTGACACAATATAACACCACAAGTGTGACACAATATAACACCACAAGAGTGACACAATATAACAACACAAGTGTGACACAATATAACACCACAAGTGTGACACAATATAACACCACAAGTGTGACACAATATAACACCACAAGTGTGACACAATATAACAACACAAGTGTGACACAAATATAACAACTACACAAGTGTGACACAATATAACAACTACACAAGTGTGACACAATATAACAACAACACAAGTGTGACACAATATAACAACTACACAAGTGTGACACAATATAACTACTAAACAAGTGTGACACAATATAACAACTACACAAGTGTGACACAATATAACAACTACACAAGTGTGACACAATATAACAACTACACAAGTGTGACACAATATAACAACTACACAAGTGTGACACAATATAACAACTACACAAGAGTGACACAATATAACAACACAAGTGTGACACAATATAACACCACAAGTGTGACACAATATAACACCACAAGTGTGACACAATATAACACCACAAGTGTGACACAATATAACAACACAAGTGTGACACAATATAACAACAACACAAGTGTGACACAATATAACAACTACACAAGTGTGACACAATATAACAACTACACAAGTGTGACACAATATAACACCACAAGTGTGACACAATATAACAACTACACAAGTGTGACACAATATAACACCACAAGTGTGACACAATATAACACCACAAGTGTAACACAATATAACAACTACACAAGTGTGACACAATATAACAACTACACAAGTGTGACACAATATAACAACACAAGTGTGACACAATATAACAACTACACAAGTGTGACACAATATAACTACTAAACAAGTGTGACACAATATAACAACTACACAATTGTGACACAATATAACACCACAAGTGTGACACAATATAACAACAATACAAGAGTGACACAATATAACACCACAAGTGTGACACAATATAACAACACAAGTGTGACACAATATAACAACGCAAGTGTGACACAATATAACACCGCAAGCGTGACACAATATAACACCGCAAGTGTGACACAATATAACACCGCAAGTGTGACACAATATAACAACACAAGTGTGACACAATATAACACCGCAAGTGTGACACAATATAACACCACAAGTGTGACACAATATAACAACTACACAAGTGTGACACAATATAACAACAACTCAAGTGTGACACAATATAACACCACAAGTGTGACACAATATAACAACACAAGTGTGACACAATATAACAACTAAACAAGTGTGACACAATATAACAACAACACAAGTGTGACACAATATAACAACTACACAAGTGTGACACAATATAACACCACAAGTGTGACACAATATAACACCACAAGTGTGACACAATATAACACCACAAGTGTGACACAATATAACACCACAAGTGTGACACAATATAACTACACAAGTGTGACACAATATAACAACAACACAAGTGTGACACAATATAACAACACAAGTGTGACACAATATAACACCACAAGTGTGACACAATATATCAACAACACAAGTGTGACACAATATAACAACACTAGTGTGACACAATATAACAACAACAAGTGTGACACAAATATAACAACTACACAAGTGTGACACAATATAACAACTACACAAGTGTGACACAATATAACAACTACACAAGTGTGACACAATATAACAACTACACAAGTGTGACACAATATAACAACAACACAAGTGTGACACAATATAACAACAACACAAGTGTGACACAATGTAACAACTACACAAGTGTGACACAATGTAACAACTACACAAGTGTGACACAATATAACAACAACACAAGTGTGACACAATATAACACCACAACTACACAAGTGTGACACAATATAACAACTACACAAGTGTGACACAATATAAAAACTACACAAGTGTGACACAATATAACACAAGTGTGACACAATATAACAACTACACAAGTGTGACACAATATAACAACTACACAAGTGTGACACAATATAACACACGTGTGACACAATATAACAACAACACAAGTGTGACACAATATAACACAAGTGTGACACAATATAACAACTACACAAGTGTGACACAATATAACACAAGTGTGACACAATATAACAACTACACAAGTGTGACACAATATAACACAAGTGTGACACAAATATAACAACAACACAAGTGTGACACAATATAACAACAACACAAGTGTGACACAAATATAACAACACAAGTGTGACACAAATAGAACAACAACACAAGTGTGACACAATATAACAACACAAGTGTGACACAATATAACAACACAAGTGTGACACAAATATAACAACAACACAAGTGTGACACAAATATAACAACAACACAAGTGTGACACAATATAACACCACAAGTGTGACACAATATAACAACTACACAAGTGTGACACAATTATAACAACTAAACAAGTGTGACACAATATAACACCACAAGTGTGACACGATATAACAACAACACAAGTGTGACACAATATAACAACACAAGTGTGACACAAATATAACAACAACACAAGTGTGACACAAATATAACAACAACACAAGTGTGACACAATATAACACCACAAGTGTGACACAATATAACAACTACACAAGTGTGACACAATATAACAACTAAACAAGTGTAACACAATATAACAACTACACAAGTGTGACACAATATAACAACAACACAAGTGTGACACAATATAACAACTAAACAAGTGTGACACAATATAACAACAACACAAGTGTGACACAATATAACACCACAAGTGTGACACAATATAACAGCTACACAATATAACAACTACACAAGTATGACACAATATAACAACACAAGTGTGACAAAATATAACAACACAAGTGTGACACAATATAACAACTACACAAGTGTGACACAATATAACAACTACACAAGTGTGACACAATATAACACCACAAGTGTGACACAATATAACAACTACACAAGTGTGACACAATATAACTACACAAGTGTGACACAATATAACAACAATACAAGAGTGACACAATATAACAACACAAGTGTGCAACAATATAACTACACAAGTGTGACACAAATATAACAACTACACAAGTGTGACACAATATAACACCACAAGTGTGACACAATATAACACCACAAGTGTGACACAATATAACACCACAAGTGTGACACAATATAACTACTAAACAAGTGTGACACAATATAACACCACAAGTGTGACACAATATAACACCACAAGTGTGACACAATATAACTACTAAACAAGTGTGACACAATATAACACCACAAGTGTGACACAATATAACAACTACACAAGTGTGACACACACAAGTGTGACACAATATAACAACAATACAAGAGTGACACAATATAACAACACAAGTGTGACACAATATAACTACACAAGTGTGACACAATATAACAACTACTCAAGTGTGACACAAATATAACAACTACACAAGTGTGACACAATATAACAACTAAACAAGTGTGACACAATATAACACCACAAGTGTGACACAATATAACACCACAAGTGTGACACAATATAACACCACAAGTGTGACACAATATAACACCACAAGTGTGACACAATATAACAACTACACAATATAACAACTACACAAGTATGACACAATATAACAACACAAGTGTGACACAATATAACAACTACACAAGTGTGACACAATATAACAACTACACAAGTGTGACACAATATAACTACACAAGTGTGAAACAATATAACAACAATACAAGAGTGACACAATATAACAACACAAGTGTGACACAATATAACTACACAAGTGTGACACAAATATAACAACTACACAAGTGTGACACAATGTAACACCACAAGTGTGACACAATATAACACCACAAGTGTGACACAATATAACTACTAAACAAGTGTGACACAATATAACACCACAAGTGTGACACAATATAACAACTACACAAGTGTGACACAATATAACAACTACACAAGTGTGACACAAATATAACAACTACACAAGTGTGACACAATATAACAACTAAACAAGTGTGACACAATATAACACCACAAGTGTGACACAATATAACACCACAAGTGTGACACAATATAACACCACAAGTGTGACACAATATAACAACACAAGTGTGACACAATATAACAACTACACAAGTGTGACACAAATATAACAACTACACAAGTGTGACACAATATAACAACAACACAAGTGTGACACAATATAACAACTACACAAGTGTGACACAATATAACACCACAAGTGTGACACAATATAACACCACAAGTGTGACACAATATAACACCACAAGTGTGACACAATATAACTACTAAACAAGTGTGACACAATATAACACCACAAGTGTGACACAATATAACACCACAAGTGTGACACAATATAACTACTAAACAAGTGTGACACAATATAACACCACAAGTGTGACACAATATAACAACTACACAAGTGTGACACACACAAGTGTGACACAATATAACAACAATACAAGAGTGACACAATATAACAACACAAGTGTGACACAATATAACTACACAAGTGTGACACAATATAACAACTACTCAAGTGTGACACAAATATAACAACTACACAAGTGTGACACAATATAACAACTAAACAAGTGTGACACAATATAACACCACAAGTGTGACACAATATAACACCACAAGTGTGACACAATATAACACCACAAGTGTGACACAATATAACACCACAAGTGTGACACAATATAACAACTACACAATATAACAACTACACAAGTATGACACAATATAACAACACAAGTGTGACACAATATAACAACTACACAAGTGTGACACAATATAACAACTACACAAGTGTGACACAATATAACTACACAAGTGTGAAACAATATAACAACAATACAAGAGTGACACAATATAACAACACAAGTGTGACACAATATAACTACACAAGTGTGACACAAATATAACAACTACACAAGTGTGACACAATGTAACACCACAAGTGTGACACAATATAACACCACAAGTGTGACACAATATAACTACTAAACAAGTGTGACACAATATAACACCACAAGTGTGACACAATATAACAACTACACAAGTGTGACACAATATAACAACTACACAAGTGTGACACAAATATAACAACTACACAAGTGTGACACAATATAACAACTAAACAAGTGTGACACAATATAACACCACAAGTGTGACACAATATAACACCACAAGTGTGACACAATATAACACCACAAGTGTGACACAATATAACAACACAAGTGTGACACAATATAACAACTACACAAGTGTGACACAAATATAACAACTACACAAGTGTGACACAATATAACAACAACACAAGTGTGACACAATATAACAACTACACAAGTGTGACACAATATAACACCACAAGTGTGACACAATATAACACCACAAGTGTGACACAATATAACACCACAAGTGTGACACAATATAACTACTAAACAAGTGTGACACAATATAACACCACAAGTGTGACACAATATAACACCACAAGTGTGACACAATATAACTACTAAACAAGTGTGACACAATATAACACCACAAGTGTGACACAATATAACAACTACACAAGTGTGACACAATATAACAACTACACAAGTGTGACACAATATAACAACACAAGTGTGACACAATATAACAACTACACAAGTGTGACACAATATAACTACTAAACAAGTGTGACACAATATAACAACTACACAAGTGTGACACAATATAACACCACAAGTGTGACACAATATAACAACTACACAAGTGTGACACAATATAACTACACAAGTGTGACACAATATAACACCACAAGTGTGACACAATATAACACCACAAGAGTGACACAATATAACAACACAAGTGTGACACAATATAACACCACAAGTGTGACACAATATAACACCACAAGTGTGACACAATATAACACCACAAGTGTGACACAATATAACAACACAAGTGTGACACAATATAACACCACAAGTGTGACACAAATATAACAACTACACAAGTGTGACACAATATAACAACTACACAAGTGTGACACAATATAACAACACAAGTGTGACACAATATAACAACTACACAAGTGTGACACAATATAACTACTAAACAAGTGTGACACAATATAACAACTACACAAGTGTGACACAATATAACACCACAAGTGTGACACAATATAACAACTACACAAGTGTGACACAATATAACTACACAAGTGTGACACAATATAACACCACAAGTGTGACACAATATAACACCACAAGAGTGACACAATATAACAACACAAGTGTGACACAATATAACACCACAAGTGTGACAATATAACACCACAAGTGTGACACAATATAACACCACAAGTGTGACACAATATAACAACACAAGTGTGACACAAATATAACAACTACACAAGTGTGACACAATATAACAACTACACAAGTGTGACACAATATAACAACAACACAAGTGTGACACAATATAACAACTACACAAGTGTGACACAATATAACTACTAAACAAGTGTGACACAATATAACAACTACACAAGTGTGACACAATATAACAACTACACAAGTGTGACACAATATAACAACTACACAAGTGTGACACAATATAACAACTACACAAGTGTGACACAATATAACAACTACACAAGAGTGACACAATATAACAACACAAGTGTGACACAATATAACACCACAAGTGTGACACAATATAACACCACAAGTGTGACACAATATAACACCACAAGTGTGACACAATATAACAACACAAGTGTGACACAATATAACAACAACACAAGTGTGACACAATATAACAACTACACAAGTGTGACACAATATAACAACTACACAAGTGTGACACAATATAACACCACAAGTGTGACACAATATAACAACTACACAAGTGTGACACAATATAACACCACAAGTGTGACACAATATAACACCACAAGTGTAACACAATATAACAACTACACAAGTGTGACACAATATAACAACTACACAAGTGTGACACAATATAACAACACAAGTGTGACACAATATAACAACTACACAAGTGTGACACAATATAACTACTAAACAAGTGTGACACAATATAACAACTACACAATTGTGACACAATATAACACCACAAGTGTGACACAATATAACAACAATACAAGAGTGACACAATATAACACCACAAGTGTGACACAATATAACAACACAAGTGTGACACAATATAACAACGCAAGTGTGACACAATATAACACCGCAAGCGTGACACAATATAACACCGCAAGTGTGACACAATATAACACCGCAAGTGTGACACAATATAACAACACAAGTGTGACACAATATAACACCGCAAGTGTGACACAATATAACACCACAAGTGTGACACAATATAACAACTACACAAGTGTGACACAATATAACAACAACTCAAGTGTGACACAATATAACACCACAAGTGTGACACAATATAACAACACAAGTGTGACACAATATAACAACTAAACAAGTGTGACACAATATAACAACAACACAAGTGTGACACAATATAACAACTACACAAGTGTGACACAATATAACACCACAAGTGTGACACAATATAACACCACAAGTGTGACACAATATAACACCACAAGTGTGACACAATATAACACCACAAGTGTGACACAATATAACTACACAAGTGTGACACAATATAACTACACAAGTGTGACACAATATAACAACAACACAAGTGTGACACAATATAACAACACAAGTGTGACACAATATAACACCACAAGTGTGACACAATATATCAACAACACAAGTGTGACACAATATAACAACACTAGTGTGACACAATATAACAACAACAAGTGTGACACAAATATAACAACTACACAAGTGTGACACAATATAACAACTACACAAGTGTGACACAATATAACAACTACACAAGTGTGACACAATATAACAACTACACAAGTGTGACACAATATAACAACTACACAAGTGTGACACAATATAACAACAACACAAGTGTGACACAATATAACAACAACACAAGTGTGACACAATATAACAACTACACAAGTGTGACACAATATAACAACTACACAAGTGTGACACAATGTAACAACTACACAAGTGTGACACAATATAACAACAACACAAGTGTGACACAATATAACACCACAACTACACAAGTGTGACACAATATAACAACTACACAAGTGTGACACAATATAAAAACTACACAAGTGTGACACAATATAACACAAGTGTGACACAATATAACAACTACACAAGTGTGACACAATATAACAACTACACAAGTGTGACACAATATAACACACGTGTGACACAATATAACAACAACACAAGTGTGACACAATATAACACAAGTGTGACACAATATAACAACTACACAAGTGTGACACAATATAACACAAGTGTGACACAATATAACAACTACACAAGTGTGACACAATATAACACAAGTGTGACACAAATATAACAACAACACAAGTGTGACACAATATAACAACAACACAAGTGTGACACAAATATAACAACACAAGTGTGACACAAATAGAACAACAACACAAGTGTGACACAATATAACAACACAAGTGTGACACAATATAACAACACAAGTGTGACACAAATAGAACAACAACACAAGTGTGACACAAATATAACAACAACACAAGTGTGACACAATATAACACCACAAGTGTGACACAATATAACAACTACACAAGTGTGACACAATTATAACAACTAAACAAGTGTGACACAATATAACACCACAAGTGTGACACGATATAACAACAACACAAGTGTGACACAATATAACAACACAAGTGTGACACAAATATAACAACAACACAAGTGTGACACAAATATAACAACAACACAAGTGTGACACAATATAACACCACAAGTGTGACACAATATAACAACTACACAAGTGTGACACAATATAACAACTAAACAAGTGTAACACAATATAACAACTACACAAGTGTGACACAATATAACAACAACACAAGTGTGACACAATATAACAACTAAACAAGTGTGACACAATATAACAACAACACAAGTGTGACACAATATAACACCACAAGTGTGACACAATATAACAACTACACAAGTGTGACACAATATAACACCACAAGTGTGACACAATATAACTACACAAGTGTGACACAATATAACAACTACACAAGTGTGACACAATATAACAACTAAACAAGTGTGACACAATTATAACAACTAAACAAGTGTGACACAATATAACAACTAAACAAGTGTGACACAATATCAGAATCAGAATCAATTTTTATTTCGCCAAGTACAACAGAGCTGTACTCGGAATTCTTTGTGGTACACATGGCATAGGCGTAGTATAGGAAAACAAAAACGCACAACACAACACAAACAGTTGGAGTTACAGTAATAATGGTATAGGTCTAACCCACATTAGTAGCAGACCCCGGTCATCAGATTAGTGTTCTTCCTGTCGTGCAGGTCAATAACAGTCAATACTGATAGTGATACAAGTGATGATAATAACAACTAAACAAGTGTGACACAATATAACAACTACACACGTGTGACACAATTATAACAACTAAACAAGTGTGACACAAATATAACAACTAAACAAGTGTGACACAATATAACAACTAAACACGTGTGACACAAATATAACAACTAAAAAAGTGTGACACAAATATAACAACTAAACAAGTGTGACACAATATAACAACTACACAAGTGTGACACAATTATAACAACTAAACAAGTGTGACACAAATATAACAACTAAACAAGTGTGACACAATATAACAACACAAGTGTGACACAAATATAACCACTAAACAAGTGTGACACAATATAACAACAACACAAGTGTGACACAATATAACAACTACACAAGTGTGACACAATATAACACCACAAGTGTGACACAAATATAACAACTAACCACAAGTGTGACACAAATATAACAACTACACAAGTGTGACACAATATAACAACTACACAAGTGTAACACAATATAACAACTACACAAGTGTGACACAATATAACAACTAAACAAGTGTGACACAATATAACAACTAAACAAGTGTGACACAATATAACAACTACACAAGTGTGACACAATATAACAACAACACAAGTGTGACACAATATAACACCTAAACAAGTGTGACACAATATAACACCACAAGTGTGACACAATATAACTACACAAGTGTGACACAATATAACAACTACACAAGTGTGACACAATATAACAACACAAGTGTGACACAATATAACTACACAAGTGTGACACAATATAACAACTACACAAGTGTGACACAATATAACACCACAAGTGTGACACAATATAACTACACAAGTGTGACACAATATAACAACAACACAAGTGTGACACAATATAACACCACAAGTGTGACACAATATAACAACACAAGTGTGACACAAATATAACAACTACACAAGTGTGACACAATATAACAACTACACAAGTGTGACACAATATAACAACTACACAAGTGTGACACAATATAACAACTAAACAAGTGTGGCACAATATAACAACTAAACAAGTGTGACACAATATAACAACTACACAAGTGTGACACAATATAACAACAACACAAGTGTGACACAATATAACACCTAAACAAGTGTGACACAATATAACACCACAAGTGTGACACAATATAACTACACAAGTGTGACACAATATAACTACACAAGTGTGACACAATATAACAACTACACAAGTGTGACACAATATAACAACTACACAAGTGTGACACAATATAAGAACAACACAAGTGTGACACAATATAACGCCACAAGTGTGACACAATATAACTACACAAGTGTGACACAATATAACAACTACACAAGTGTGACACAATATAACACCACAAGTGTGACACAATATAACACCACAAGTGTGACACAATATAACAACAACAAGTGTGACACAATATAACACCACAAGTGTGACACAATACAACACCACAAGTGTGACACAATATAACACCACAAGTGTGACACAATATATCACCACAACTGTGACACAATATAACAACTACACAAGTGTGACACAATATAACAACTACACAAGTGTGACACAAATATAACAACTACACAAGTGTGACACAATATAACAACAACACAAGTGTGACACAATATAACAACACAAGTGTGACACAATATAACAACTACACAAGTGTGACACAATATAACAACTACACAAGTGTGACACAATATAACTCCACAAGTGTAACACAATATAACACCACAAGTGTGACACAATATAACACCACAAGTATGACACAATATAACAACTACACAATATAACAACTACACAAGTATGACACAATATAACAACACAAGTGTGACACAATATAACAACACAAGTGTGACACAATATAACAACTACACAAGTGTGACACAATATAACACCACAAGTGTGACACAATATAACAACTACACAAGTGTGACACAATATAACTACACAAGTGTGACACAATATAACAACAATACAAGAGTGACACAATATAACAACACAAGTGTGTTACAATATAACTACACAAGTGTGACACAAATATAACAACTACACAAGTGTGACACAATATAACACCACAAGTATGACACAATATAACACCACAAGTGTGACACAATATAACACCACAAGTGTGACACAATATAACTACTAAACACGTGTGACACAATATAACACCACAAGTGTGACACAATATAACACCACAAGTGTGACACAATATAACTACTAAACAAGTGTGACACAATATAACAACTACACAAGTGTGACACAATATAACACCACAAGTGTGACACAATATAACAACAACACAAGTGTAACACAATATAACACCACAAGTGTGACACAATATAACAACTACACAAGTGTGACACAATATAACAACTACACAAGTGTGACACAATATAACACAAGTGTGACACAATATAACAACTACACAAGTGTGACACAATATAACAACTACACAAGTGTGACACAATATAACACAAGTGTGACACAATATAACAACAACACAAGTGTGACACAATATAACACAAGTGTGACACAATATAACAACTACACAAGTGTGACACAATATAACACAAGTGTGACACAATATAACAACTACACAAGTGTGACACAATATAACACAAGTGTGACACAAATATAACAACAACACAAGTGTGACACAATATAACAACAACACAAGTGTGACACAATATAACAACACAAGTGTGACACAATATAACACCACAAGTGTGACACGATATAACAACAACACAAGTGTGACACAATATAACAACACAAGTGTGACACACTATAACAACACAAGTGTGACACAAATATAACAACAACACAAGTGTGACACAAATATAACAACAACACAAGTGTGACACAATATAACACCACAAGTGTGACACAATTATAACAACTAAACAAGTGTGACACAATATAACAACTAAACAAGTGTGACACAATATAACACCACAAGTGTGACACAATATAACACCACAAGTGTGACACAATATAACAACACAAGTGTGACACAATATAACAACAACACAAGTGTGACACAATATAACAACAACACAAGTGTGACACAATATAACAACAACACAAGTGTGACACAATATAACAACTACACAAGTGTGACACAATATAACAACTACACAAGTGTGACACAATATAACAACTACACAAGTGTGACACAATATAACAACTACACAAGTGTGACACAATATAACAACACAAGTGTGACACAAATATAACAACAACACAAGTGTGACACAAATATAACAACAACACAAGTGTGACACAATATAACACCACAAGTGTGACACAATATAACAACTACACAAGTGTGACACAATATAACAACACAAGTGTGACACAATATAACAACAACACAAGTGTGACACAATATAACACCACAAGTGTGACACAATATAACAACACAAGTGTGACACAATATAACAACACAAGTGTGACACAAATATAACAACAACACAAGTGTGACACAAATATAACAACAACACAAGTGTGACACAATATAACACCACAAGTGTGACACAATATAACAACAACACAAGTGTGACACAATATAACAACACAAGTGTGACACAATATAACAACAACACAAGTGTGACACAATATAACAACAACACAAGTGTGACACAATATAACAACACAAGTGTGACACAATATAACACCACAAGTGTGACACAATATAACAACAACACAAGTGTGACACAATATAACAACACAAGTGTGACACAATATAACACCACAAGTGTGACACAATATAACAACAACACAAGTGTGACACAATATAACAACTACACAAGTGTGACACAATATAACAACTAAACAAGTGTGACACAATATAACAACTAAACAAGTGTGACACAATATAACAACTACACAAGTGTGACACAATATAACAACTACACAAGTGTGACACAATATAACAACTACACAAGTGTGACACAATATAACAACTAAACAAGTGTGACACAATATAACAACTAAACAAGTGTGACACAATATCAGAATCAGAATCAATTTTTATTTCGCCAAGTACAACAGAGCTGTACTCGGAATTCTTTGTGGTACACATGGCATAGGCGTAGTATAGGAAAACAAAAACGCACAACACAACACAAACAGTTGGAGTTACAGTAATAATGGTATAGGTCTAACCCACATTAGTAGCAGACCCCGGTCATCAGATTAGTGTTCTTCCTGTCGTGCAGGTCAATAACAGTCAATACTGATAGTGATACAAGTGATGATAATAACAACTAAACAAGTGTGACACAATATAACAACTACACACGTGTGACACAATTATAACAACTAAACAAGTGTGACACAAATATAACAACTACACAAGTGTGACACAATATAACAACTAAACACGTGTGACACAAATATAACAACTAAAAAAGTGTGACACAAATATAACAACTAAACAAGTGTGACACAATATAACAACTACACAAGTGTGACACAATTATAACAACTAAACAAGTGTGACACAAATATAACAACTAAACAAGTGTGACACAATATAACAACACAAGTGTGACACAAATATAACCACTAAACAAGTGTGACACAATATAACAACAACACAAGTGTGACACAATATAACAACTACACAAGTGTGACACAATATAACACCACAAGTGTGACACAAATATAACAACTAACCACAAGTGTGACACAAATATAACAACTACACAAGTGTGACACAATATAACACCACAAGTGTGACACAATATAACAACTAACCACAAGTGTGACACAAATATAACAACTACACAAGTGTGACACAATATAACAACTACACAAGTGTGACACAATATAACAACTACACAAGTGTGACACAATATAACAACTAAACAAGTGTGACACAATATAACAACTAAACAAGTGTAACACAATATAACAACTACACAAGTGTGACACAATATAACAACTAAACAAGTGTGACACAATATAACAACTAAACAAGTGTGACACAATATAACAACTACACAAGTGTGACACAATATAACAACTACACAAGTGTGACACAATATAACAACAACACAAGTGTGACACAATATAACACCTAAACAAGTGTGACACAATATAACACCACAAGTGTGACACAATATAACTACACAAGTGTGACACAATATAACAACTACACAAGTGTGACACAATATAACACCACAAGTGTGACACAATATAACTACACAAGTGTGACACAATATAACAACAACACAAGTGTGACACAATATAACACCACAAGTGTGACACAATATAACAACACAAGTGTGACACAAATATAACAACTACACAAGTGTGACACAATATAACAACTACACAAGTGTGACACAATATAACAACTACACAAGTGTGACACAATATAACAACTACACAAGTGTGACACAATATAACAACTAAACAAGTGTGACACAATATAACAACTACACAAGTGTGACACAATATAACAACAACACAAGTGTGACACAATATAACACCTAAACAAGTGTGACACAATATAACACCACAAGTGTGACACAATATAACTACACAAGTGTGACACAATATAACAACTACACAAGTGTGACACAATATAACAACTACACAAGTGTGACACAATATAACAACAACACAAGTGTGACACAATATAACGCCACAAGTGTGACACAATATAACTACACAAGTGTGACACATTATAACAACTACACAAGAGTGACACAATATAACAACTAAACAAGTATGACACAATATAACAACAACACAACTTTGACACAATATAACTACACAAGTGTGACACAAATATAACAACTACACAAGTGTGACACAATATAACAACAACACAAGTGTGACACAATATAACAACTACACAAGTGTGACACAATATAACAACTACACAAGTGTGACACAATATAACACCACAAGTGTGACACAATATAACAACAACAAGTGTGACACAATATAACACCACAAGTGTGACACAATACAACACCACAAGTGTGACACAATATAACACCACAAGTGTGACACAATATATCACCACAACTGTGACACAATATAACAACTACACAAGTGTGACACAATATAACAACTACACAAGTGTGACACAAATATAACAACTACACAAGTGCGACACAATATAACAACAACACAAGTGTGACACAATATAACAACACAAGTGTGACACAATATAACAACTACACAAGTGTGACACAATATAACAACTACACAAGTGTGACACAATATAACACCACAAGTGTAACACAATATAACACCACAAGTGTGACACAATATAACACCACAAGTGTGACACAATATAACAACAATACAAGAGTGACACAATATAACAACACAAGTGTGTTACAATATAACTACACAAGTGTGACACAAATATAACAACTACACAAGTGTGACACAATATAACACCACAAGTGTGACACAATATAACAACACAACTGTGACACAATATAACACCACAAGTGTGACACAATACAACTACTAAACACGTGTGACACAATATAACACCACAAGTGTGACACAATATAACACCACAAGTGTGACACAATATAACTACTAAACAAGTGTGACACAATATAACAACTACACAAGTGTGACACAATATAACAACTACACAAGTGTGACACAATATAACACCACAAGTGTGACACAATATAACAACAACAAGTGTGACACAATATAACACCACAAGTGTGACACAATATATCACCACAACTGTGACACAATATAACAACACAAGTGTGACACAATATAACAACTACACAAGTGTGACACAAATATAACAACTACACAAGTGTGACACAATATAACAACAACACAAGTGTGACACAATATAACAACACAAGTGTGACACAATATAACAACTACACAAGTGTGACACAATATAACAACTACACAAGTGTGACACAATATAACAACTACACAAGTGTGACACAATATAACACCACAAGTGTAACACAATATAACACCACAAGTGTGACACAATATAACAACTACACAATATAACAACTACACAAGTGTGACACAATATAACAACTACACAAGTGTGACACAATATAACAACTACACAAGTGTGACACAATATAACACCACAAGTGTGACACAATATAACAACTACACAAGTGTGACACAATATAACACCACAAGTGTGACACAATATAACACCACAAGTGTGACACAATATAACTACTAAACAAGTGTGACACAATATAACAACTAACACAATATAACAACTACACAAGTGTGACACAATATAACACCACAAGTGTGACACAATATAACAACAACAAGTGTGACACAATATAACACCACAAGTGTGACACAATACAACACCACAAGTGTGACACAATATAACACCACAAGTGTGACACAATATATCACCACAACTGTGACACAATATAACAACACAAGTGTGACACAATATAACAACTACACAAGTGTGACACAAATATAACAACTACACCAGTGTGACACAATATAACAACAACACAAGTGTGACACAATATATCACCACAACTGTGACACAATATAACAACACAAGTGTGACACAATATAACAACTACACAAGTGTGACACAAATATAACAACTACACAAGTGTGACACAATATAACAACAACACAAGTGTGACACAATATAACAACACAAGTGTGACACAATATAACAACTACACAAGTGTGACACAATATAACAACTACACAAGTGTGACACAATATAACAACTACACAAGTGTGACACAATATAACACCACAAGTGTAACACAATATAACACCACAAGTGTGACACAATATAACAACTACACAATATAACAACTACACAAGTGTGACACAATATAACAACTACACAAGTGTGACACAATATAACAACTACACAAGTGTGACACAATATAACACCACAAGTGTGACACAATATAACAACTACACAAGTGTGACACAATATAACACCACAAGTGTGACACAATATAACACCACAAGTGTGACACAATATAACTACTAAACAAGTGTGACACAATATAACAACTAACACAATATAACAACTACACAAGTGTGACACAATATAACACCACAAGTGTGACACAATATAACAACAACAAGTGTGACACAATATAACACCACAAGTGTGACACAATACAACACCACAAGTGTGACACAATATAACACCACAAGTGTGACACAATATATCACCACAACTGTGACACAATATAACAACACAAGTGTGACACAATATAACAACTACACAAGTGTGACACAAATATAACAACTACACCAGTGTGACACAATATAACAACAACACAAGTGTGACACAATATAACAACACAAGTGTGACACAATATAACAACTACACAAGTGTGACACAATATAACAACTACACAAGTGTGACACAATATAACAACTACACAAGTGTGACACAATATAACACCACAAGTGTAACACAATATAACACCACAAGTGTGACACAATATAACACCACAAGTGTGACACAATATAACAACTACACAATATAACAACTACACAAGTATGACACAATATAACAACACAAGTGTGACACAATATAACAACACAAGTGTGACACAATATAACAACTACACAAGTGTGACACAATATAACAACTACACAAGTGTGACACAATATAACTACACAAGTGTGACACAATATAACAACAATACAAGAGTGACACAATATTACAACACAAGTGTGACACAATATAACTACACAAGTGTGACACAAATATAACAACTACACAAGTGTGACACAATATAACACCACAAGTGTGACACAATATAACACCACAAGTGTGACACAATATAACTACTGAACAAGTGTGACACAATATAACACCACAAGTGTGACACAATATAACAACTACACAAGTGTGACACACACAAGTGTGACACAATATAACAACAATACAAGAGTGACACAATATAACAACACAAGTGTGACACAATATAACTACACAAGTGTGACACAATATAACAACTACACAAGTGTGACACAAATATAACAACTACACAAGTGTGACACAATATAACAACTAAACAAGTGTGACACAATATAATACCACAAGTGTGACACAATATAACACCACAAGTGTGACACAATATAACACCACAAGTGTGACACAATATAACACCACAAGTGTGACACAATATAACAACTACACAATATAACAACTACACAAGTATGACACAATATAACAACACAAGTGTGACAATATAACAACACAAGTGTGACACAATATAACAACTACACAAGTGTGACACAATATAACACCACAAGTGTGACACAATATAACAACTACACAAGTGTGACACAATATAACTACACAAGTGTGACACAATATAACCACAATACAAGAGTGACACAATATAACAACACAAGTGTGACACAATATAACTACACAAGTGTGACACAAATATAACAACTACACAAGTGTGACACAATATAACACCACAAGTGTGACACAATATAACTACTAAACAAGTGTGACACAATATAACACCACAAGTGTGACACAATATAACAACTACACAAGTGTGACACAATATAACAACTACACAAGTGTGACACAATATAACAACTAAACAAGTGTGACACAATATAACACCACAAGTGTGACACAATATAACACCACAAGTGTGACACAATATAACACCACAAGTGTGACACAATATAACACCACAAGTGTGACACAATATAACAACACAAGTGTGACACAATATAACAACTACACAAGTGTGACACAATATAACAACTACACAAGTGTGACACAATATAACAACTACACAAGTGTGACACAATATAACAACAACACAAGTGTGACACAATATAACAACTACACAAGTGTGACACAATATAACAACTACACAAGTGTGACACAATATAACAACAACACAAGTGTGACACAATATAACACCTAAACAAGTGTGACACAATATAACACCACAAGTGTGACACAATATAACAACAACACAAGTGTGACACAATATAACACCTAAACAAGTGTGACACAATATAACAACACAAGTGTGACACAATATAACAACTACACAAGTGTGACACAAATATAACAACTACACAAGTGTGACACAATATAACAACAACACAAGTGTGACACAATATAACAACTACACAAGTGTGACACAAATATAACAACTACACAAGTGTGACACAATATAACAACACAAGTGTGACACAATATAACAACTACACAAGTGTGACACAATATAACACCACAAGTGTGACACAATATAACAACTACACAAGTGTGACACAATATAACTACACAAGTGTGACACAATATAACACCACAAGTGTGACACAATATAACACCACAAGAGTGACACAATATAACACCACAAGTGTGACACAATATAACACCACAAGTGTGACACAATATAACACCACAAGTGTGATACAATATAACAACACAAGTGTGACACAAATATAACAACTACACAAGTGTGACACAATATAACAACTACACAAGTGTGACACAATATAACAACAACACAAGTGTGACACAATATAACAACTACACAAGTGTGACACAATATAAATACTACACAAGTGTGACACAATATAACAACTACACAAGTGTGACACAATATAACAACTACACAAGTGTGACACAATATAACAACCACACAAGTGTGACACAATATAACAACTACACAAGAGTGACACAATATAACAACACAAGTGTGTCACAATATAACACCACAAGTGTGACACAATATAACACCACAAGTGTGACACAATATAACACCACAAGTGTGACACAATATAACAACACAAGTGTGACACAATATAACAACAACACAAGTGTGACACAATATAACAACTACACAAGTGTGACACAATATAACTACTAAACAAGTGTGACACAATATAACAACTACACAAGTGTGACACAATATAACAACTACACAAGTGTGACACAATATAACAACTACACAAGTGTGACACAATATAACAACCACACAAGTGTGACACAATATAACAACTACACAAGAGTGACACAATATAACAACTACACAAGTGTGACACAATATAACAACTACACAAGTGTGACACAATATAACACCACAAGTGTGACACAATATAACACCAGAAGTGGGACACAATATAACACCACAAGTGTGACACAATATAACAACACAAGTGTGACACAAATATAACAACTACACAAGTGTGACACAATATAACAACTACACAAGTGTGACACAATATAACAACAACACAAGTGTGACACAATATAACAACTACACAAGTGTGACACAATATAACAACTACACAAGTGTGACACAATATAACAACTACACAAGTGTGACACAATATAACAACTACACAAGTGTGACACAATATAACAACCACACAAGTGTGACACAATATAACAACTACACAAGAGTGACACAAATATAACAACTACACAAGTGTGACACAATATAACAACAACACAAGTGTGACACAATATAACAACTACACAAGTGTGACACAATATAACAACTACACAAGTGTGACACAATATAACAACTACACAAGTGTGACACAATATAACACCACAAGTGTGACACAATATAACACCACAAGTGTGACACAATATAACACCACAAGTGTGACACAATATAACACCACAAGTGTAACACAATATAACAACTACACAAGTGTGACACAATATAACAACTACACAAGTGTGACACAATATAACAACACAAGTGTGACACAATATAACAACTACACAAGTGTGACACAATATAACTACTAAACAAGTGTGACACAATATAACAACTACACAATTGTGACACAATATAACACCACAAGTGTGACACAATATAACAACTACACAAGTGTGACACAATATAACTACACAAGTGTGACACAATATAACAACAATACAAGAGTGACACAGTATAACACCACAAGTGTGACACAATATAACAACACAAGTGTGACACAATATAACACCACAAGTGTGACACAATATAACAACACAAGTGTGACACAATATAACACCGCAAGTGTGACACAATATAACACCACAAGTGTGACACAATATAACAACTACACAAGTGTGACACAATATAACAACTACACAAGTGTGACACAATATAACAACAACTCAAGTGTGACACAATATAACAACAACTCAAGTGTGACACAATATAACAACAACTCAAGTGTGACACAATATAACACCACAAGTGTGACACAATATAACAACACAAGTGTGACACAATATAACAACTAAACAAGTGTGACACAAATATAACAACTACACAAGTGTGACACAATATAACAACAACACAAGTGTGACACAATATAACAACACAAGTGTGACACAATATAACACCACAAGTGTGACACAATATAACAACAACAGAAGTGTGACACAATATAACAACACTAGTGTGACACAATATAACAACAACAAGTGTGACACAATATAACACCACAAGTGTGACACAATATAACACCACAAGTGTGACACAATATAACTACACAAGTGTGACACAATATAACAACAACACAAGTGTGACACAATATAACAACACAAGTGTGACACAATATAACACCACAAGTGTGACACAATATATCAACAACACAAGTGTGACACAATATAACAACACTAGTGTGACGCAATATAACAACAAGTGTGACACAATATAACAACTACACAAGTGTGACACAATATAACAACTACACAAGTGTGACACAATATAACAACTACACAAGTGTGACACAATATAACAACACAAGTGTGACACAATATAACAACTACACAAGTGTGACACAATATAACAACACAAGTGTGACACAATATAACACCACAAGTGTGACACAATATAACAACACAAGTGTGACACAATATAACAACTACACAAGTGTGACACAATATAACACCACAAGTTTGACACAATATAACACCACAAGTGTGACACAATATAACAACACAAGTGTGACACAATATAACAACTACACAAGTGTGACACAATATAACAACTACACAAGTGTGACACAATATAACAACAACACAAGTGTGACACAATATAACAACAACACAAGTGTGACACAATATAACAACTACACAAGTGTGACACAATATAACAACTACACAAGTGTGACACAATATAACACCACAAGTGTGACACAATATAACAACACAAGTGTGACACAATATAACAACTACACAAGTGTGACACAATATAACAACTACACAAGTGTGACACAATATAACAACAACACAAGTGTGACACAATATAACACCACAAGTGTGACACAATATAACAACTACACAAGTGTGACACAATATAACAACTACACAAGTGTGACACAATATAACAACTACACAAGTGTGACACAATATAAAAACTACACAAGTGTGACACAATATAACACAAGTGTGACACAATATAACAACTACACAAGTGTGACACAATATAACAACTACACAAGTGTGACACAATATAACACAAGTGTGACACAATATAACAACAACACAAGTGTGACACAATATAACACAAGTGTGACACAATATAACAACTACACAAGTGTGACACAATATAACACAAGTGTGACACAATATAACAACTACACAAGTGTGACACAATATAACACAAGTGTGACACAATATAACAACACAAGTGTGACACAATATAACAACAACACAAGTGACACAATATAACAACACAAATATGACAATGTGATTACAATACACATGTGATATGATGTGAAGGTGGTCATACATCTCTCAACCTGGTGGTTGATCGATCATCTGATTCGATAATTAATTATTATCGAATCGGTTGAAAATTGTTTGTGCCAAGAGCATGCCGACTGAGGATGCAACTCATTTCGGGCCAAAATTGGTCGCATATATCGATCGGATATTCTGCAAGATGTTGGGCTGTCGTGGTCAATCACGTGCGATATCAGGACGAGTGGCGATCGTAATGAAAGCCGTGCTGCTGCCCCCGTGTGAGCATTTATACATCACCTGTCCTGTGCCGCCGCCCACCGCGCGGAGCTCACACGTCTTCGGGATTCCAAGCTCTTCCGTTAGCATGCCAGCCACTCCTCATCTCTCCTCTTGTGTCAGGTGACAAACGCTAGAGACCTCTAGAGGAGAGAGAGAAAAGAATCGCCAGCGAATAGGTGAGTGTAAGCTCCGCTGCCAACACTGCACTACTGGGTGGGGACACCTAGATGGGGGAGGCCTGGGCGTCCCGGCAGGCAATGTGCGGCTCTACAGATAACTATTGGCAGACGGATTTGATCCCTCTCTGATTGGATTTGATCTGAGAGGGATCGATCTGATGGTCTAATCTGGTGCTCAATAAACTACTTATCTCATCTATACGTGTATGGCCACCATAACTCAGACATCTAATCTATCTACAGCGCAGAATAAAGACTGACACAGCAGAGCAGGTGAGCAAGCCTGGAAATATCATAATCCCTCAGTAAATAAGAGGAAGAGGAAACTGACATTATACTCAGGGTCACAATGGGATAAGATAAGGGAAAGAGGTGCTAAAGGGGCGTGGCCACATTCCAAGCAGGAAAAAAAGATCATTAACCCCTCGTGCACATATCTATGCCCAGAGAATCAAGCTACTAGCACACACTAGGGGAGACTTGGCGATAGAGACGGCCTCAGCCAAGAACCTTGCATATGTCTAGTCAGGGGCGTAACTAGAAATCACTGGGCCCCCTGTGAAACTTTGTATGGGCCCCCCTATCCCCCCCCCCCCCCCCCCCCCCCCGCTTTCTGCACAGATAACCTGAACAGAAACCGACAGACTCAGCTTGTTACACTCACTCTGCCCATCTCTGATGTAGCAGGGTGGCTCTGCTGACTCCTCCAGCATCACCACAGTACAGAGCACTTGGGGAAGGGGTAGATAGGTTGGGAGCTGCACACAAGACCCTGCTGCACACTGAATTGGGACTGTCTACAAATCTTTGTCTACAAAACTTTGTATGTTTCCTTATCAGTGGCTGAGCAGATGCAGTCATTAGAACTATTGTGCAGAGAGCAGAAAGCTTTTTCTCTCCGTGCCCTTAGTTGTCAGTCTCTCAGGACAGGGAAAATAAACTTCTCCCCCCCACGGGGCCCCCTGCTGCTTCTGAGACCCCCTGCAGCTGCATCCCTTGCAGGGTCTATTGTTACGCCCCTGTGTCTAATGAATGGACAGCATCACCTAAAGATCAGGTATGCGAGGTGACATTTGGACATACAGTATGGGCCACCTGGCGCCTCCTCTCCTCTCTCCCACACACAACCCTCCTCATCCACATCTAACCATTCAGACCTGCACCCGACGTGCAGCCCCACTACCCGCTTTCTGGTGAATTTTATACCCGCACCCGACCTGCAAGCCTCCAGACCTGCAAACCCCCCTCTTTTTCCATTTTCTTCTAAAATACACATTTAAAGTACCATTACATAGCTGTAAAGTAAATAAAACCTTTTTTTCATTCACACAGCAAAGCCAAAGACTTGTTTTGAAGATTTTTTATTTTATTTTACTCTTCTATAAAAGGGACCCTGTACAGCTTGTAAAAATAAAAATCTGCACTTACCTGTGGCTTCCTCCCCCCCTCCCGCCTGCGCAGTACGATGCTGATGGCGTCGACCGGACCACGTGACCCGCGCCGTGGAGCGCAGAAGACGCCGACTCGGAAGCCGACCTCGCCAGGTCGGCTTCTGCAGTGCGGGATAACGGGAGGCACCAGAAGCTGCGGCGAGGGCACAGGACGGCTGCCAGGGGCTGGAGGAAGCCCCGGGTAAGTGGATTTTAATTTTTTGGGGAGCTTGGATGTTTCCTTTAATGTGATCACAAGAGATTTATTAACATTAAACCACTATTGCGAAAATGGTAACATTTGACATACATGTAAACACATACAAATAAGAAGTACATTTCTTCCAGAGTAAAATGAGCTAAAAATTACATTTCACCTGTTTTGCTGTCACTTTCAATAGGTAGTAGAAATCTGACAGAACCGATAGGTTTTTGAGTAGCCCATCTTCTCATGAGGGATTCTCAGGGTTTTCTTTATTTTCAAAAGCACTTAGTGAATGGCATGGCAATTGCTCTGTCCCAACTGCTAAAAAAGTGAGTAGGGAGCAGGGAGGCTGGCTAGCATCTTTATATAAAACTTTTACAGGGAGTGACTTTATAAAGAATAAAGGTCATGCTGGGAATCCCCCATGAAGAGATAGAATAGACCAAAACCTGTCGGTTCTGTCAGATTTCTACAACCTACTGTAAGTGACAGCAACATAGGAAAAAAGTAATTTATGGCTCATTTTACTCTGGAAGAAATGTACTTTGTATTTGTATGTGCTTACATGTATTTTAAATTTTAACATTTTATGCGAGTGGTCCTTTAATATACTATATCTTCCAGCATACATTGTGGTGGCCAGGGTGACACTTCCACTGCTGCAGCTATGACACACTACACACACACACACACACACACACACACACACACACATTTACTATACACTTAGAGATGGCCCGAACGGTTCCCGGCGAACTTCCGTGGTTCGCGATCGCGGCGAACCGGGAACTTTTCCGGAAGTTCGGTTTGCCCCCATAGTGCACCATTAGGGTCAACTTTGACCCTCTACATCAGTCAGCAGGCACATTGTAGCCAATTAGGCTACACTCAGCCCTGGAGCCACTCCCCCTCTTATAAAAGGCAGGCCGCACCGCCATTACACTCACTCGTGTGCCTGCATTTATTAGTGAAGGGACAGCTGCTGGCAGGCTCTCATAGGGAAAGATTAGTTAGGCTCTTGCAGGCTTGTTAGCTTGCTCCTTGCTAAAATAGCACCCCAAAAGCCACAACAGCTCTTTTGAGAGCTAATCTTGTTCTTGTGATCCAATTTTTTTGTGTGTGTGTCCCACTGACACTTGTGTTGCATAGACAGCCTTGATAATCCATACTGTGTGTGTGCCACTGCCAGGCCCAGCACATTCAGTGACTACCTGTGTGTGTGACAGGTGCACATTGTAATACCCATTACTGCATATACCTACTACCTGTTGTTCACAGTCCACCCACCTACCTACGTGAGCGCACGTAGTGTGATATACCACTCCGTGCATACCTGTTAATTGCACCCGTGTGACTGCACATTGTATTAGTCAAGTCAGTGCATACCTTTCACTTGCTCCCTCCCAATATGGACAAAACAAATGCAGAGGCAGGCCACCTGGCAGGTTTGTTCGAGGTCGCGCTGTCGTGATTTCGTGCGGCCCTCGACCAAAGTACAGTGTTCAGAAGAAGGCACGTGCCATCAACCCCCAATATTGTCAGAGCGTAGTTGACTATGTAACACAGAACACCTCATCTTTCTTAGCTTCCGCACAGAAGCGTGACATATCTTCCTCCTCCTGCTCTGATTCTGGCACCACACTTAACACTCACACGCAAGTCAGGAAGTGAACTCTTTGACCCAGGAAAGAATAAATACAATGTATTTATTCTTAAAAAAGGCGAACACAATCACTGTGCAAAGCGATTTTTGAGTGTTTATTGCTCTTCCTATACCTTCCATTGTAGCAAAAAAACGCCCTAAAAATGGTCCAGGCACCGCTTTGCTGAACGCACAGCGCACGAACCACGCTGATATGAACCTTCTCATAGAGATTCCTTGCTCAAACATTTTGTAGGCGATTTTAAAAATTGTCTGCGCTTGAAAAAAGGCCGAAAACGCCCCTAATGTGAATGAACCCTCACACACATGCAATCTTGATTGGTTAATTTTTCCATTCATGTAGTATGAGAACCAACAGGTTTTGAATATTTCAAAGAGATTGTGTAAGTAGGCTCTCATACAAAAATGGAACTGGGCAATCTCTCTCACACACACATCCATTTAGTATGAGAGTCTACCTACACAATATCTTTGAAATATTCAAATTCTGTTGGTTCTCATACTACATGAATGGAAAAATTAACCAATCAAGAGTGTGTATGTGTGTGTGCGTGCATTCGTTCGTGCGTGCGTGCATACTCCCTAACAGCAATTACTTCCTTAAAGTGAACCTCCGGACTAAAAATCTACTCAGCAGAACTGAAGAGGCTTGGTGTTTCAGTTTCACAGCATCAGAACTTTGTTTTTCTTACCAAAGCATGACTTTTAGCTGCATTTTTAGCTAAGCTCCACCCATCAAAGAAAAAAAACCCTGGGCTTTTTTTCCCTGATGCTGTGCAGAGTATGATAGGATTCCTATGTTGTTATTCACGTTGCCTAGCAACTGGGAGAGGTGCTCAGGACACAGAACATTTGGAACTGTGTCTCATGCTCCCTGTCACCTCCTTTCAACCAAAAATATGGCTGCCCTCATGAAATCACAAAAATTTGCCTGTTCTTTTAAAACACGGTGTGTAAGAGATTATATTACCTATGTATTTTAATTAACATAACTAATGTAACTTATTGACAGTATGTTTGTTTAGGCTGAAGTTCCCCTTTAACCACTTCACCCCAAAGCGGTTTTACCCTAACAGACAAAAGCGATTTTCACCTTTCCGTGCTCATCCCTTTCATTTGCCAATAGCTTAATCACTACTAATCACAATGAAATGATCTATATCTTTTTTTTTTTTCATCCACCAATTGGGCTTTTTGGGGTTGATATTTGTTTTCAGTAATTACTTTATTTTCTATGCATTTTAAAGGGAAATAAAATGAAAAAATACACTATTTCTCCAATCTCATCCCCTATAGTTTTAATATAAACACTGCTACTGTGCATAAAACCCACACATGGTATCTGCCTATTTGTCCTGGTTATCACAAGAATTGAAATATGTCCCTAGTACAAAGTATGGTGACAATATATTATGTGGAAATAAAGGTGCATTTTTTCTATGTTGTGTTTTTTGTTTTACTGATCTCACGTGCAAGGGCGGGAACGTGCACAGCGGCAGCAGCGCCTGCTTAAGGTTAACTCATAAAAACGTCCTGGAGCCGTTAAGAGGCTCCAGCAGGACATTTTAATACGCCTGCTTATCCTTAAAGTGAACCAGAGACGAAGCACCCTTGTGTATTTTACCATATATATCAGTAAGAACATTAGAGAAAACACTTACCCTGCTCTCTGTTTCATCCTCACTGCTAAAAGTGTCTGTTATCAGCTGTGATAAGAATCCCGGACTGAGCATTCAATCTGGCTTTGCAGGGAATAATTATAGCTGAGTCATTATAGCAGAGCCACAAGGGGGCAGGCTTGGGCTTGAAAAGACACCAGAGAAGACAGACTCAGCTATAATCTTTCTGTAGCTGTAACGATCGGTGAAGCACAGAGAGGATCTGATTACCGGTGATCTGCAGAATTACTGGGAATACAGATGTATTCCAGATTATACGTGATCTGCAGTATCACTGATAATCCGATATACTAGCTAACCTCTGATCACCTGAGTAGAGTGTAGTGTTTGGTGCAACAATAACACTTAGAGGACTAGGCCTCAGTGCAGCAAGGAGTACTGCACAGATTCCTTCCGCAGACCTGAGCTCTCCAAGACGGGAGGAGTCAGACTGACAGTAGGAAGGACAGACTGAAAGTAACCTTCAGGAGGAAGGATCACTAACAGAGCGAGGAACCGCCTCTAACAGTAAGGTCGGTTCTCGAGGTCGGACAAGCCAGGTCGTACACACACGGACAGATAAAGTACAAGATCAGGAGGCAAAGGCGGAGTCAAAGTACAAGCAGGGTTCAGCAACGGGGTATCAGATATATCGGGGTACAAAATCAGGAGGCAGAAGCAGAGTCAAGGAACGAGCCGGGGTTCGGCAACAGAGTATCAGAAATATCGAGGTACAAGATCAGAGTTCAGGAGGATAGTCAAGGCAGGCAAAAGTCATAACAGATAATCACAATCGAACTAGTACTTTAGCTATCAACAGAATCTAGCTAAGTGTAGGATTACAGCTCCAGCTGGTCCCGGCACACTTGCGGATCTGACTACGGATCTGGGTGCTCCCACATATGTGATCGCACGCCAGACAAAGAGCAAGTGAACAACCAGCAGTATATATACTCTAGGACCTTTCCAGGACCTCCCTAATTGCTGGTCCAATGAGAGTGGTGGAATTTGTCAGCTGACCCAGCTGGTCAGCCGACTCCCTTCTAACTGCTATTTAAACTTTGCCTCTGTGCTCGCGCGCGTGTAAGTCTGAATCTTGGTGGACTATCAGTCCCAGCCACACCAGTACTGTCATGCAATGTATCTAGTGCGGGGGCTGCCTCTGATGCGGATTCCGCCGTTACCAATGCGGATTCCGCCGCACTGCCTATGCGGCATGCAGCGTTTTTACCGCGTTGTGACGCCATGCTGGACGCGGAAACAGCCGCCTCACTTCGAGAGACGGCGGCCTTTCCGCGTTTCCTTACAGTAGCAAAGCTAGACTGAGTGCTCAGTCGGGGATTCTTATCAGAGGTGATAACAGTCAGATTAAACAGAGAACAATGAAACAAAGAGCAGATTAGGTGTTTACTGTCATGTTCCTGCTGATTTATAAGGTAAAATACAAGAGGGTGCTTCATCTCTGGTTCTCTTTAAGTGGTTAAAGTGTAACTGTTGGACATAAAATCAAAAATCTATTTTTTATTTTAACTGGTAAACAAGTGTAAGGCCTGACAGGTTATGTCCCTAATTAGTCTCTATGCCCCAATCTATTACTACGGCTCTGAGCCCAGCCCACGTCTTCACCTATAGACACGCCCCCGCATGAACAGGACACGTTTTTTGTCTCCTGACTACGGTTACCCCCAGGTCTTAACATGCAAGGCATACAGACTGAAGAAGAGAGGACAGTGACCCGCCAGAACCCCAATGAGGCTAGTAACACAGTTCAATAGTTTATAAGTATCACGCAGGGCTATTACCTTGATTCAGGAGGATGAGACCCTCAGCGTCGATTATCAGTAATGACAGATGTATCAGGAACAGGCAGTGAATGATCCAGGCAGACAGTTCATGTAAGGTCCACATGCAAGGTTATTCAAGCAACAAGCAAGGGTCAGTCCAGGTATAACTAGAGTGTCCAGTAAAGAAGCAATGGTCGGTCCAGGCCAGGGCTGTGGAGTCGAAGTCGTGGAGTCGGGGCAATTTTGGGTGCCTGGAGTTGGAGTCGGGAAAAAATGCACCGACTCCGACTCCTAATGAATTTAAACTGTAATTAAAATAGAAAATATGATAAAATGTTCTATTTCTCAGATAATAGTCATCATAAATGTTTTATACATACAGTAATAGCTGTGCTTAGTCCACAAAAATGAAATAAACCAATCAAAATTAGTTACGTGTGCTGCTGCAATAAAGCAGTCCCCGTATTTTTAAAGTCAGATATACATATCTGATTGTGACTGTATATATGATGTGTACACAGGAATCTCTTATATATATATACGAAATAACATCTATGCTGTAAGAATAAAGCCTGATGTGTAGCCGTGTCACTAATAGAGATGGTCAATGAGATGGAAATATTTCTGCGGTGATTCCAATTTATGCAAATGTAGGCACTCTCTTTGCTCATGAAATCAAATAATTTGATATGTTAAAATTTGGTTTGGTGACTACGAATTAAATGGTACCTGAGAAGGATGAAAAGAAAAGTTTTATACATACCTGGGGCTTCCTCCAGCCCCCTTCAGGCTAATCAGTCCCTCGCTGTCCTCCACCACCCGGATCTTCTGCTATGAGTCCCGGTAATTCAGCCAGTCAGCGCAGTCCGCTCACGTGCCGCTCCTACAGCCAGGAACATTCTGCACCTGCGCTAAAGTGCTGCGCAGGTGTAGTACGCTCCCGGCGGCGGAGTGTGTGCATGCGCACTACGCCCGACTGGCTCAAGTACCTGGACTCATAGCAGAAGAACCAGGTGGCGGAGGAGGACAGCGAAGGACTGATTAGCCTGAAGGGGGCTGGAGGAAGCTCCAGGTATGTATAAAACTTGAATTTCATCTGTCTCAGGTTTACTTTGTTACACAGTAGTACTATACTCTACATATGCTCTCCCCACAGAGCTGCAGGAAATCCACTGAGAATGTTGTGCACATTGAACACAGAGGTGTTGTCTGTCACCCATAAACCTGGTTCAGATTGTGGATGAAGAATGTGTAATAGAGAAAGAATCCCCTCATTCCCCTGCAGAGCACCTGCACATCACTCTTACATGTACCCACAGTTACATTGCCTAGGGCCTGATAGATGTTCTTTGTTCCGGTTTGTACCTTTTACAAGTACTCTTACCAAGGACTAGTTTTAGTCTAAAGGGAATAAATATGGCAGTCTCCATATCCTTCTCACTTCAGTTGTCTTTTAAAATTCCTAAGTGTTGGCAGTTAAGAGACGAATTTCATGTTACATACTTTCAATCAACAAGATTGTAATATGCAAATTAGAGGAGTCGGAGTCGAGGAGTCGGAGGAATCCTAAACTGAGGAGTCGGAGTCGGTGGATTTTTGTACCGACTCCACAGCCCTGGTCCAGGCAGCATACAAGAGTATCCAGTTAATAAGTAGGTCGGTCCAGGCAGCAGGCAAGAATATCCAATTAACAGACAGAGGTCGGTCCAGGCAGCAAGCAATGGGTATCCAGTTAACAAGCAGAGGTCGGTCCAGGCAGCAGGCAATGGGTATACAGTTAACAAGCAGTGGTCGGTCCAGACAGCAGACAAGAGTATCCAGGAATCAAAGCAAGGGTTAGCAACAGCAGACAAGAATGGTCCAATACAAGCCAAGGTCGAGATCCAGTAATACAACAATGCGAGTACGCACCCAGCAACTAGCCACAGCTATGCTTATCACGGGCGATGACTGGGAGCACTCTGTAGGTGTAAATACAACTTTCATCCAATCAGTGGCCGGCCACACTCCACACAGCCAATTACACAGCGGTACATCTACCTAGGTGTCAGCTGTAGCGTCAGCTGACACCGTGCAGTCAGCTGACTATTGTTTACATCTGCAGAGGGCGTACTGGGAACGCGCCCTCCACCTATCAGGATGTGCGGCCTGCATTCCAGCAGCAGCAGCGTCATCAGTGGGGAACAAGCGCCTAGACGTGGAAGTGACGGATTCTGCCTGGGTCTCGGTGGAAACATTATCAACCACAGGGAAGTTCCTTATAACAAGTAATAAAGATGCTAACCAGGCAATAAAAAAGTTAAACAACACTATTACTTTTCTTGTTAGTAAATGATCATTCCCCAGTTTACCTGACTCTTATTTGGTACATCTGCCGCACAAAGGAAGTTGCAGGGCATGCTGGGCTGTCCTTTTTTTTGCTTCCTTATTTCCCCTCAGACTTAACTACTAATGCAGCCTGATTGGCTGAAGCCTCTTTCCCTCCTGTTTGTCCCTCCCACACCTCTGTTCCTCTCTGATTGGCCAATATTTCTCATGCTGAGACAATGCACTTTCTATTGCAGAGCTGGGTGGATCTCCTGGAAGTGCCTGAAGACTGGGAGGAGGGCAAGCCAGGCAATCCATAGATAATCAAGCAGAGAAGAGTTAGGGAGGAAATGACATCAGGATTGGCTTCAAGATAGCCACAGTTAAAATGGGAAATGCTAAGTAGGGTTTTCTCTTTTTTACTATAGAAAAATCACTAAATTCAAAATGTGGACAGTGCAATACGTCTGTTATACAAGTAGAGCAAGTATTTATCTACTTATATATGTGTTTTTTTTTCCTGAGATAGTATGGCCGACAGTTCCTCTTTAGCCTCCCTTGAGGCCGCTCATCCCTCCCAGGTGGCTCCTGTTCTGTTCCACAATACCGCCCCAACACCTGGCCGAGTCGCTCTTCATCACGCATGTGCGGCCCAGGCCAGGCCCGCTCCCTCATCACGCTCCCGTCCCTGGGAGTGTTCTGTACCTGTGCAATAGTACTGTGCAAGCGTAGAGCGCTCCCAGCTGCAGAAGCGTGACGGGAGAGTGCATGCACGAAGGGCTGAGCATGCACGATGAAGCACGACTTGGCCAGATTTTGGGCAGTGTTCCCGGGCAAAGGAGCCACCTGGGGAGACAGCGAGGGACTGAGCAGCGGGGATGAGCTCACGAGGAGTGAACTACTCGAATTTGTGATTAAAATGAGGCTGGGAGAGAGGGGGTTACTTACCCAGAAGTCCGCTGTCCTCTGTGTTCCAAATTTCTTGCACGCGTCCTATTGGACGCATTGCAAGACTCACTACATGCACTTCCTCCTTCCGGCTTGAAGGAGGAAGTGCATGTAGTAAGTCTTGCAATGCGTCCAATAGGAACCATGCAAGAGGTTTGGAATGGAAACAAGTCAGCGGTAAATAAACGGCATCATGGCAGGAGAACGGAGGATCGTTGAGGACCGGCGCGGGACAGGATGGCTGCAGGGGGCGGGAGAATGGAGGATCGCTGAGGAGCGGCGCGGGACAGGACGGCTGCAGGGGGCGGGAGAATGGAGGATCGCTGAGGAGCAACACGGGGCAGGACGGCTGCAGGGGGCGGGAGAATGGAGGATCGCTGAGGGGCGGCACGGGACAGGACGGATGCAGGGGGCGGGAGAATGGAGGATCGCTGAGGAGCGGCACGGGACAGGACGGCTGCAGGGGGCGGGAGAATGGAGGATCGCTGAGGAGCGGCACGGGACAGGACGGCTGCAGGGGGCGGGAGAATGGAGGATCGCTGAGGAGCGGCACGGGACAGGACGGCTGCAGGGGGCGGGAGAATGAAGGATCGCTGAGGAGCGGCACGGGACAGGACGGATGCAGGGGGCGGGAGAACGGAGGATCGCTGAGGAGCAGCACGGGACAGGACGGATGCAGGGGGCGGGAGAATGGAGGATCGCTGAGGAGCGGCACGGGACAGGACGGCTGCAGGGGGCAGGAGAACGGAGGATCGTTGAGGACCGGCGCGGGACAGGACGGCTGCAGGGGGCAGGAGAACGGAGGATCGCTGAGGACCAGCGCGGGACAGGACGGCTGCAGGGGGCAGGAGAACGGAGGATCGTTGAGGACCAGCACGGGACAGGATGGCTGCAGGGGGCAGGAGAACGGAGGATCGCTGAGGAGCGGCACGGGACAGGATGGCTGCAGGGGGCAGGAGAATGGAGGATCGCTGAGGAGCGGCACGGGACAGGACGGCTGCAGGGGGCAGGAGAACGGAGGATCGCTGAGGAGCGGCACGGGACAGGACGGCTGCAGGGGGCGGGAGAATGGAGGATCGCTGAGTACAGGCGCGGGACAGGATGGAAGCAGGGGGCGGGAGAACGGAGGATCGCTGAGGAGCGGCACGGGACAGGACGGATGCAGGGGGCAGGAGAACGGAGGATCGCTGAGGAGCGGCACGGGACAGGACGGCTGCAGGGGGCGGGAGAATGGAGGATCGCTGAGGAGCGGCACGGGACAGGACGGCTGCAGGGGGCGGGAGAATGGAGGATCGCTGAGGAGCGGCACGGGACAGGACGGCTGCAGGGGGCGGGAGAATGGAGGATCGCTGAGGACCAGCGCGGGACAGGATGGAAGCAGGGGGCGGGAGAACGGAGGATCGCTGAGGAGCGGCATGGGACAGGACGGCTGCAGGGGGCGGGAGAATGGAGAATCGCTGAGGAGCGGCACGGGACAGGACGGATGTAGGGGGCAGGAGAACGGAGGATCGCTGAGGAGCGGCACGGGACAGGACAGCTGCAGGGGGCGGGAGAATGGAGGATCGCTGAGGAGCGGCACGGGACAGGACGGCTGCAGGGGGCGGGAGAATGGAGGATCGCTGAGGAGCGGCACGGGACAGGACGGCTGCAGGGGGCGGGAGAATGGAGGATCGCTGAGGAGCGGCACGGGACAGGACGGATGCAGGGGGCAGGAGCAGGGCCGGGCCGAGGCATAGGCTGGAGAGGCTCCAGCCTCAGGGCGCAGTGTAGGAGGGGGCGCACAATTCATTCAGCTGTCATTCCTAATTGTGTATGAAGCAAAAAGAAATAAGAAAAGGGGATACATAGCAGTGACTGCAAGCCAGATAACTAGATATTAAGGTGTTGGGGAGGTTGTGGGCCCTGTGGCCCTATTAGTCTAACAGCAATCAGTGTGTGACGGCTGGGGTGGGAGGGATAGGGGGCGCACTTTGGTGTCTCAGCCTTGGGTGCTGGAGGACCTTGTCCCGCCTCTGGGCAGGAGAATGGAGGATCGCTGAGGAGCGGCACGGGACAGGATGGATGCAGGGGGCGGGAGAACGGAGGATCGCTGAGGAGCGGCACGGGACAGTACGGCTGCAGGGGGCGGGAGAATGGAGGATCGCTGAGGAGCGGCACGGGACAGGACGGATGCAGGGGGCGGGAGAATGGAGGATCGCTGAGGAGCGGCACGGGACAGGACGGCTGCAGGGGGCGGGAGAATGGAGGATCGCTGAGGAGCGGCACGGGACAGGACGGCTGCAGGGGGCGGGAGAATGGAGGATCCCTGAGGAGCGGCACGGGACAGGACGGCTGCAGGGGGCGGGAGAATGGAGGATCGCTTAGAAGCGGCACGGGACAGGACGGCTGCAGGGGGCGGGAGGATGGAGGATCGCTGAGGAGCGGCACGGGACAGGAGGGCTGCAGGGGGCGGGAGAATGGAGGATCGCTGAGGAGCGGCACGGGACAGGACGGCTGCAGGGAGCGGGAGAATGGAGGATCGCTGAGGAGCGGCACGGGACAGGACGGCTGCAGGGGGGCGGGAGAATGGAGGATCGCTGAGGAGCGGCACGGGACAGGACGGCTTCAGGGGGCGGGAGAATGGAGGATCGCTGAGGAGCGGCACCGGACAGGACGGCTGCAGGGGGCGGGAGAATGGAGGATCGCTGAGGAGTGGCACCGGACAGGACGGCTGCAGTTGGCGGGAGAATGGAGGATCGCTGAGGAGCGGCACGGGACAGGACGGCTGCAGGGGGCGGGAGAATGGAGGATCGCTGAGGAGCGGCACGGGACAGGACGGCTGCAGGGGGCGGGAGAATGGAGGATCGCTGAGGAGCGGCACGGGACAGGACGGCTGCAGGGGGCGGGAGAATGGAGGATCGCTGAGGACCAGCGCGGGACAGGATGGAAGCAGGGGGCGGGAGAATGGAGGATCGCTGAGGAGCGGCACGGGACAGGACGGCTGCAGGGGGCGGGAGAATGGAGGATTGCTGAGGAGCGGCACCGGACAGGATGGCTGCAGGGGGCGGGAGAACGGAGGATCGCTGAGGAGCGGCACGGGACAGGACGGCTGCAGGGGGCAGGAGAATGGAGGATCGCTGAGGATCGGCACGGGACAGGACGGCTGCAAAAGGCGGGAGAATGGAGGATCGCTGAGGAGCGGCACCGGACAGGATGGCTGCAGGGGGCGGGAGAACGGAGGATCGCTGAGGAGCGGCACGGGACAGGACGGCTGCAGGGGGCAGGAGAACGGAGGATCGCTGAGGAGCGGCACGGGACAGGACGGCTGCAGGGGGCGGGAGAATGGAGGATCGCTGAGGAGAGGCACCGGACAGGACGGCTGCAGGGGGCGGGAGAATGGAGGATCGCTGAGGAGTGGCACCGGACAGGATGGCTGCAGGGGGCAGGGGAATGGAGGATCGCTGAGGAGTGGCACCGGACAGGACGGCTGCAGGGGGATGGAGGATCGCTGAGGAGCGGCACGGGACAGGACGGCTGCAGGGGGCAGGGGAATGGAGGATCGCTGAGGAGCGGCACGGGACAGGATGGCTGCAGGGGGCGGGAGAATGGAGGATTGCTGAGGAGCGGCACGGGACAGGACGGCTGCAGGGGGCGGGAGAATGGAGGATCGCTGAGGACCAGCGCGGGACAGGACGGAAGCAGGGGGCGGGAGAATGGAGGATCGCTGAGGAGCGGCACGGGACAGGACGGCTGCAGGGGGTGGGATAATGGAGGATTGCTGAGGAGCGGCACGGGACAGGACGGCTGCAGGGGGCGGGAGAATGGAGGATCGCTGAGGAGAGGCACCGGACAGGACAGCTGCAGGGGGCGGGAGAATGGAGGATCGCTGAGGAGTGGCACCGGACAGGACGGCTGCAGGGGGCAGGGGAATGGAGGATCGCTGAGGAGTGGCACCGGACAGGATGGCTGCAGGGGGCAGGGGAATGGAGGATCGCTGAGGAGCGGCACGGGACAGGACGGCTGCAGGGGGCAGGGGAATGGAGGATCGCTGAGGAGCGGCATGGGACAGGACGGCTGCAGGGGGCGGGAGAATGGAGGATTGCTGAGGAGCGGCACGGGAGAGGACGGCTGCAGGGGGCGGGAGAATGGAGGATCGCTGAGGACCAGCGCGGGACAGGACGAAAGCAGGGGGCGGGAGAATGGAGGATCGCTGAGGAGCGGCACGGGACAGGACGGCTGCAGGGGGCGGGATAATGGAGGATTGCTGAGGAGCGGCACGGGACAGGACGGCTGCAGGGGGCGGGAGAATGGAGGATCGCTGAGGAGCGGCACGGGACAGGACGGATGCAGGGGGCGGGAGAATGGAGGATCGCTGAGGAGAGGCACCGGACAGGATGGCTGCAGGGGGCAGGGGAATGGAGGATCGCTGAGGAGTGGCACCGGACAGGACGGCTGCAGGGGGCAGGGGAATGGAGGATCGCTGAGGAGCGGCACGGGACAGGACGGCTGCAGGTGGCAGGGTAATGGAGGATCGCTGAGGAGCGGCACGGGGCAGGACGGCTGCAGGAGGCAGGGGAATGGAGGATCGCTGAGGAGCGGCACGGGACTGGACGGCTGCAGGGGGCGGGAGAATGGAGGATTGCTGAGGAGCGGCACGGGACAGGACGGCTGCAGGGGGCGGGAGAATGGAGGATCACTGAGGACCAGCGCGGGACAGGACGGAAGCAGGGGGCGGGAGAATGGAGGATCGCTGAGGAGCGGCACGGGACAGGACGGCTGCAGGGGGTGGGATAACGGAGGATTGCTGAGGAGCGGCACGGGACAGGACGGATGCAGGGGGCGGGAGAATGGAGGATCGCTGAGGAGCGGCACGGGACAGGATGGATGCAGGGGGCAGGAGAACAGAGGATCGCTGAGGAGCGGCACGGGACAGGACGGATGCAGGGGGCGGGAGAATGGAGGATCGCTGAGGAGCGGCACGGGACAGGATGGATGCAGGGGGCAGGAGAACAGAGGATCCCTGAGGAGCGGCGCGGGACAGGACGGCTGCAGGGGGCGGGAGAATGGAGGATCGCTGAGGAGCGGCACGGGACAGGATGGATGCAGGGGGCGGGAGAATGGAGGATCGCTGAGGAGCGGCACGGGACAGGACGGATGCAGGGGGCGGGAGAATGGAGGATCGCTGAGGAGCGGCACGGGACAGGATGGATGCAGGGGGCAGGAGAACAGAGGATCGCTGAGGAGCGGCACGGGACAGGACGGATGCAGGGGGCGGGAGAATGGAGGATCGCTGAGGAGCGGCACGGGACAGGACGGCTGCAGGGGGCAGGAGAACAGAGGATCCCTGAGGAGCGGCGCGGGACAGGACGGCTGCAGGGGGCGGGAGAATGGAGGATCGCTGAGGACCAGCACGGGACAGGACGGAAGCAGGGGGCGGGAGAATGGAGGATCGCTGAGGAGCGGCACGGGACAGGACGGCTGCAGGGGGCGGGAGAAAGGAGGATCGCTGAGGAGCGGCACGGGACAGGACGGCTGCAGGGGGCGGGAGAATGGAGGATCGCTGAGTACAGGCGCAGGACAGGACGGCTGCAGGGGGCGGGAGAATGGAGGATCGCTGAGGAGCGGCACAGTACAGGACGGCTGCAGGGGGCGGGAGAATGGAGGATCGCTGAGGCGCGGCACGGGACAGGACGGCTGCAGGGGGCGGGAGAATGGAGGATCGCTGAGGAGCGGCACGGGACAGGACGGCTGCAGGGGGCGGGAGAATGGAGGATCGCTGAGGAGCGGCACGGGACAGGACGGCTGCAGGGGGCGGGAGAATGGAGGATCGCTGAGGAGCGGCACGGGACAGGACGGCTGCAGGGGGCGGGAGAACGGAGGATCGCTGAGGAGCGGCGCGGGACAGGATGGCTGCAGGGGGCGGGAGAATGGAGGATCGCTGAGGAGCGGCGCGGGACAGGATGGCTGCAGGGGGCGGGAGAATGGAGGATCGCTGAGGCGCGGCACGGGACAGGACGGCTGCAGGGGGTGGGAGAATGGAGGATCGCTGAGGAGCGGCACGGGACAGGACGGCTGCAGGGGGCGGGAGAATGGAGGATCGCTGAGGAGCGGCACGGGACAGGACGGCTGCAGGGGGCGGGAGAACGGAGGATCGCTGAGGAGCGGCGCGGGACAGGATGGCTGCAGGGGGCGGGAGAACGGAGGATCGCTGAGGAGCGGCGCGGGACAGGACGGCTGCAGGGGGCGGGAGAATGGAGGATCGCTGAGGAGCGGCACGGGACAGGACGGCTGCAGGGGGCGGGAGAATGGAGGATCGCTGAGGAGCGGCACGGGACAGGACGGCTGCAGGGGGCGGGAGAACGGAGGATCGCTGAGGAGCGGCGCGGGACAGGATGGCTGCAGGGGGCGGGAGAATGGAGGATCGCTGAGGAGCGGCGCGGGACAGGATGGCTGCAGGGGGCGGGAGAATGGAGGATCGCTGAGGCGCGGCACGGGACAGGACGGCTGCAGGGGGTGGGAGAATGGAGGATCGCTGAGGAGCGGCACGGGACAGGACGGCTGCAGGGGGCGGGAGAACGGAGGATCGCTGAGGAGCGGCGCGGGACAGGACGGCTGCAGGGGGCGGGAGAACGGAGGATCGCTGAGGAGCGGCGCGGGACAGGATGGCTGCAGGGGGCGGGAGAACGGAGGATCGCTGAGGAGCGGCGCGGGACAGGACGGCTGCAGGGGGCGGGAGAATGGAGGATCGCTGAGGAGCGGCACGGGACAGGACGGCTGCAGGGGGCGGGAGAATGGAGGATCGCTGAGGAGCGGCACGGGACAGGACGGCTGCAGGGGGCGGGAGAATGGAGGATCGCTGAGGAGCGGCACGGGACAGGACGGCTGCAGGGGGCGGGAGAATGGAGGATCGCTGAGGAGCGGCGCGGGACAGGACGGCTGCAGGGGGCGGGAGAACGGAGGATCGCTGAGGAGCGGCGCGGGACAGGATGGCTGCAGGGGGCGGGAGAATGGAGGATCGCTGAGGAGCGGCACGGGACAGGACGGCTGCAGGGGGCGGGAGAATGGAGGATCGCTGAGGAGCGGCACGGGACAGGACGGCTGCAGGGGGCGGGAGAATGGAGGATCGCTGAGGAGCGGCACAGGACAGGTCGGCTGCAGGGGGCGGGAGAATGGAGGATCGCTGAGGAGCGGCACGGGACAGGACGGCTGCAGGGGGCGGGAGAATGGAGGATCGCTGAGGAGCGGCGCGGGACAGGAAGGCTGCAGGGGGCGGGAGAATGGAGGATCGCTGAGGAGCGGCACCGGACAGGACGGATGCAGGGGGCGGGAGAATGGAGGATCGCTGAGGAGCGGCACCGGACAGGACGGCTGCAGGGGGCGGGAGAATGGAGGATCGCTGAGGAGCGGCACGGGACAGGACGGCTGCAGGGGGCGGGAGAACGGAGGATCGCTGAGGAGCGGCGCGGGACAGGATGGCTGCAGGGGGCGGGAGAATGGAGGATCGCTGAGGAGCGGCACGGGACAGGTCGGCTGCAGGGGGCGGGAGAATGGAGGATCGCTGAGGAGCGGCGCGGGACAGGAAGGCTGCAGGGGGCGGGAGAATGGAGGATCGCTGAGGAGCGGCACAGGACAGGTCGGCTGCAGGGGGCGGGAGAATGGAGGATCGCTGAGGAGCGGCACGGGACAGGACGGCTGCAGGGGGCGGGAGAATGGAGGATCGCTGAGGAGCGGCACGGGACAGGACGGCTGCAGGGGGCGGGAGAACGGAGGATCGCTGAGGAGCGGCGCGGGACAGGATGGCTGCAGGGGGCGGGAGAATGGAGGATCGCTGAGGAGCGGCACGGGACAGGTCGGCTGCAGGGGGCGGGAGAATGGAGGATCGCTGAGGAGCGGCGCGGGACAGGAAGGCTGCAGGGGGCGGGAGAATGGAGGATCGCTGAGGAGCGGCACAGGACAGGTCGGCTGCAGGGGGCGGGAGAATGGAGGATCGCTGAGGAGCGGCACGGGACAGGACGGCTGCAGGGGGCGGGAGAATGGAGGATCGCTGAGGAGCGGCACCGGACAGGACGGATGCAGGGGGCGGGAGAATGGAGGATCGCTGAGGAGCGGCACCGGACAGGACGGATGCAGGGGGCGGGAGAATGGAGGATCGCTGAGGAGCGGCACGGGACAGGACGGCTGCAGGGGGCGGGAGAATGGAGGATCGCTGAGGAGCGGCGCGGGACAGGATGGCTGCAGGGGGCGGGAGAATGGAGGATCGCTGAGGAGCGGCACGGGACAGGACGGATGCAGGGGGCGGGAGAATGGAGGATCGCTGAGGAGCGGCACCGGACAGGACGGCTGCAGGGGGCGGGAGAATGGAGGATCGCTGAGGAGCGGCACCGGACAGGACGGCTGCAGGGGGCGGGAGAATGGAGGATCGCTGAGGAGCGGCACCGGACAGGACGGATGCAGGGGGCGGGAGAATGGAGGATCGCTGAGGAGCGGCACCGGACAGGACGGATGCAGGGGGCGGGAGAATGGAGGATCGCTGAGTACAGGCGCGGGACAGGATGGAAGCAGGGGGCGGGAGAACGGAGGATCGCTGAGGAGCGGCACGGGACAGGACGGATGCAGGGGGCAGGAGAACGGAGGATCGCTGAGGAGCGGCACGGGACAGGACGGCTGCAGGGGGCGGGAGAATGGAGGATCGCTGAGGAGCGGCACCGGACAGGACGGCTGCAGGGGGCGGGAGAATGGAGGATCGCTGAGGAGCGGCACCGGACAGGACGGCTGCAGGGGGCGGGAGAATGGAGGATCGCTGAGGAGCGGCACCGGACAGGACGGATGCAGGGGGCGGGAGAATGGAGGATCGCTGAGGAGCGGCACGGGACAGGACGGCTGCAGGGGGCGGGAGAATGGAGGATCGCTGAGGAGTGGCACGGGACAGGACGGCTGCAGGGGGCGGGAGAACGGAGGATCGCTGAGGAGCGGCGCGGGACAGGATGGCTGCAGGGGGCGGGAGAATGGAGGATCGCTGAGGAGTGGCACGGGACAGGACGGCTGCAGGGGGCGGGAGAACGGAGGATCGCTGAGGAGCGGCGCGGGACAGGACGGCTGCAGGGGGCAGGAGAACGGAGGATCGCTGAGGAGCGGCACGGGACAGGACGGCTGCAGGGGGCGGGAGAATGGAGGATCGCTGAGGAGCGGCACGGGACAGGATGGCTGCAGGGGGCGGGAGAACGGAGGATCGCTGAGGAGCGGCGCGGGACAGGACGGCTGCAGGGGGCAGGAGAACGGAGGATCGCTGAGGAGCGGCACGGGACAGGACGGCTGCAGGGGGCGGGAGAATGGAGGATCGCTGAGGAGCGGCACGGGACAGGATGGCTGCAGGGGGCGGGAGAACGGAGGATCGCTGAGGACCGGCGCGGGACAGGATGGCTGCAGGGGGCGGGAGAACGGAGGATCGCTGAGGACCAGCACGGGACAGGACGGAAGCAGGGGGCGGGAGAATGGAGGATCGCTGAGGAGCGGCACGGGACAGGACGGCTGCAGGGGGCGGGAGAATGGAGGATCGCTGAGGAGCGGCACGGGACAGGATGGCTGCAGGGGGCGGGAGAACGGAGGATCGCTGAGGAGCGGCACGGGACAGGACGGCTGCAGGGGGCGGGAGAACGGAGGATCGCTGAGGAGCGGCACCGGACAGGACGGCTGCAGGGGGCGGGAGAATGGAGGATCGCTGAGGAGCGGCACCGGACAGGACGGCTGCAGGGGGCGGGAGAATGGAGGATCGCTGAGGAGCGGCACCGGACAGGACGGATGCAGGGGGCGGGAGAATGGAGGATCGCTGAGGAGCGGCACGGGACAGGACGGCTGCAGGGGGCGGGAGAATGGAGGATCGCTGAGGAGTGGCACGGGACAGGACGGCTGCAGGGGGCGGGAGAACGGAGGATCGCTGAGGAGCGGCGCGGGACAGGATGGCTGCAGGGGGCGGGAGAATGGAGGATCGCTGAGGAGCGGCGCGGGACAGGATGGCTGCAGGGGGCGGGAGAATGGAGGATCGCTGAGGAGCGGCGCGGGACAGGACGGATGCAGGGGGCAGGAGAACGGAGGATCGCTGAGGAGCGGCACGGGACAGGACGGCTGCAGGGGGCGGGAGAATGGAGGATCGCTGAGGAGCGGCACGGGACAGGATGGCTGCAGGGGGCGGGAGAACGGAGGATCGCTGAGGAGCGGCGCGGGACAGGACGGCTGCAGGGGGCAGGAGAACGGAGGATCGCTGAGGAGCGGCACGGGACAGGACGGCTGCAGGGGGCGGGAGAATGGAGGATCGCTGAGGAGCGGCACGGGACAGGATGGCTGCAGGGGGCGGGAGAACGGAGGATCGCTGAGGACCGGCGCGGGACAGGATGGCTGCAGGGGGCGGGAGAACGGAGGATCGCTGAGGACCAGCACGGGACAGGACGGAAGCAGGGGGCGGGAGAATGGAGGATCGCTGAGGAGCGGCACGGGACAGGACGGCTGCAGGGGGCGGGAGAATGGAGGATCGCTGAGGAGCGGCACGGGACAGGATGGCTGCAGGGGGCGGGAGAACGGAGGATCGCTGAGGAGCGGCACGGGACAGGACGGCTGCAGGGGGCGGGAGAACGGAGGATCGCTGAGGAGAGGCACCGGACAGGACGGCTGCAGGGGGCTGACAGAAGCTCCAGGTAAGTGAAACTTTGTTTTTAGTGAATCTTCAGTTTCGCTTTAAATCCCAGTGACCAAGTGAACCAAATTTAAGGACTTTATTACTGTGAGAGTGGCAGCGTCCTAAATTTTACCATGACTTCAAAAGGTGAAATCTGATTTGCTGTTTGTGGCTCCGCCCAGGTGTGCAGGGGGGATGCGAGACCCCCAGAACATATCATCCCAGGTAGTAAGGGATCTGTGTGCCACGTTTTGTGACGCACGCACACACGATAAGATGAAATACACAGACATTGCTATAAGCCACATAACTGATAATCATGATTATAAAACATAAGTCATGCTTGAAACCCGCCCTGAGACTATAACAAAGTAACTGTTAGATGTGAAGTGTTTGCAACTGTCACCCGGGTCATATCAGGACTTAGCGGTACCACTGAAAGATTTCTGAATTAGCGATGGTTTACATAAACAGAACCGGCCGCAGCCAGAACGTCTGATTAACTCAAATTGAGAACAGCATGACAGTTGTCGAGGCGTGTGACTTCTATTCCACAACTGATAGATTACTAACCTTTCATAATCTGCCCTCACTGTAGTCTCATATGACCCAGCCAAGAGAGGACTGCAATCTGCTGCCTTCTTATTGCAAAGAATGTGTGAAAACCAGGACAGAATCTCACAAGGAGGCCTCCAGCTCACCCCTCAGACATTTGTGTTTGTGTGGCTCCATCTAGTGGTAGAAAATAGGTAGTGACAGACATTTAGTATATTAGGATACCAGAGTACCCAGCAAGCTCATGGTAAACCAGAAGTCCTAGCAGTGTGTAAGGGGGCTACAAAGGACCAAAAAGCTCTCTTACCATAAAGCCACATTAATCCATGCCATGCACTGATGGGGATCAATCAATCCGAAACAGTCTGTATGCAGGTTGGATTATTGTGACTCTGTAGAAATTAACAAGCTGACACATCACTGCATTCCAGCGGATCTGGAGGTGTGGCTAGCTCACAGGGACATCAAAAGGATGATTGAATATTCAGCAGTGGTGCATTGTGGGAGACATCTCAGGGCTCACTCCAACCTGAATAATCCCAAATACCTTCTGTTATAAGAAGGCAAACGTCTATTTTCCTTAGTATAGGGTAGAAAGTAGAAAAGCAAACAGATGATTAGAGATGGGAGATGAGATGCTGGTAATTCCGGTGTGGTGTCGGGGTGCTCTAGATTGTTAGCGTCTCCTTAATGTCATGATGTAACCATACTGCGTCATCACGCAAGCTCTGCCTTACACATGCACAATAGAACTTCCAGTCTCCGAAAACAGCTGACGGACGGCTGATTCTAGAGACGTGAGCAGTTACCCTGTCATAGTGCACTGCCCTCGCCAGAAACAGCGCGGGAAACACACGGGGTGCTCCATTCTCTGTACAGGGTGCACCATTCTCCATACAGATTGCACCATTCTCTGTACGGAGTGCACCATTCTCCGTATACAGGATGCACCATTCTCTCTACGGGGTGCACCATTCTCTGTACAGGGTGCACCATTCTCCATACAGACTGCACCATTCTCTGTACGGAGTGCACCATTCTCTGAATCTCTGTATGGGCTGCACCATTCTCTATACGGGGAGCACCATTCTCCATACAGACTGCACCATTCTCTGTACAGACTGCACCATTCTCCGTACAGACTGCACCATTCTCCATACAGACTGCACCATTCTCCGTACAGACTGCACCATTCTCTGTACAGACTGCACCATTCTCCATACAGACTGCACCATTCTCCATACAGACTGCACCATTCTCCATACAGACTGCACCATTCTCCATACAGACTGCACCATTCTCCATACAGACTGCACCATTCTCCATACAGACTGCACCATTCTCCATACAGACTGCACCATTCTCCGTACAGACTGCACCATTCTCTGTACAGACTGCACCATTCTCCATACAGACTGCACCATTCTCCATACAGACTGCACCATTCTCCATACAGACTGCACCATTCTCCATACAGACTGCACCATTCTCCGTACAGACTGCACCATTCTCTGTACAGACTGCACCATTCTCCATACAGACTGCACCATTCTCCATACAGACTGCACCATTCTCCATACAGACTGCACCATTCTCTCTACAGACTGCACCATTCTCCATACAGACTGCACCATTTTCCATACAGGGTGCACCAATCTCCGTACGAAGTGCACCATTCTCTGTACGGGGTGCTCCATTCTCTGTACAGACTGCGTGTGTCGTTGCTGCTAATCTGGCTGCCGGTACGGCGGGAGAACTTATTGGAGCCTGTGGCTCGGTTCACCTGGACAGGTCGCTGTCCGCTTCCCTCAGGTTTGACCCGACATGGACCGTTCTGGACAGGGCGTTTGCACCACTGTGTTCGGATGTGGCGTCTTCCAGGACTGCTTACAACGGGCAGTAGGTTGGGCAGGTCAACAGCCAGCCCACGCAGGGGTTCCCTGCTAAGTGGCTGTGGACCTAAGGGAACCCCGCGGGAATCCCTGGACCTTCCCAGCTCCTGACAGACGGCACATGCTTTGAAGTAGTGTGCTACACCCCTGTTCATCCTGGGCCAATAAAACTGTCTCAGAATGAGTGCCCTGTCAGGGAATTATCATGTGCGGATTTCAGCACATGTCCCCTGAACGCACTCGGGACCACAAGCCATTTGGTATTCGCCTGTGGCTTACCTGTAGGGGGCTGTACAGACTCACTGTACAGTCTCCCACCTTCCCAGTACACCTTGAAAGCGGCCCCGTCTGCGAGGGACTCCGAGGCTTGCTGCCTGAGTGCCTCCAGGCTTGGGTCACTTTGTAGTGCTGTTGTGAGTATAGTGCTGTCAGTTTCAACCAGCTGGCCCATGACACATGAAGTCAGCGGCTGAAAGGTCTCTTCACAGGGGGTTCGGTACTGAACGAGGAGTTCAGTGCTGAGCCCACAATTATGGCAGCACCCTGGGTGACTGCTGGTACAGGCACGTCATTGTCATTACAATAATCAACATTCTTCACATCATTGACACATGCTTTTGAGACTAGACGCAACGCTGGGATCTACCGCCAGGCTTTCATGAAAGCCTGCAAAAGCCAGCTCCAAATGCTCCCATTCACTTGAATGGGACGGCGGTAGATCCCCCAAAAAAACGCCGCGTCTGAAACGCCGCTTAAATGCCCATGTGAACCAGCTCTAAAAGGAATGTCTGAGAAGATATATATACAAAAAATAAAAAAACTACTTACCCGGGGCTTCCCCTAGTCCCTGGCAGCTGATCTGTGCCCTCGCTGCAGCTTTCCTCCCTGCCACCGACCCGAGATCCCCTCCTGTGCAACCTCATCAGGTCGGCATGTACTGAGCCTGCACGAGAGCCACTCGCGGTCACGCTGACGTCATCTGGAGTGTACTGCGCAGGCGCAGGAGATGCCGACCTTCTGAGGTCGGCATGTTGCACCGGAGGGGACCCCGGCGGGAAGCGGAGCTGCGGAAAGGGCACAGGATGGCTGCCTTGGACTGGAGGAAGCCCCGGGTAAGTAGATTTTTTTTTTATATCTCCTCAGACATCCTTTTTAAGTTAATTGCCATGACCCTACATGGATGTCATGAAGAATTAAGGCAGTTCTGAAGGCAAAAAGGGGTCACTCCGGTTTCCTCCCACATCCCCAAAACATACAGATGAGGTAATTGGCTTCCTCATAAATTGGCCCTACACTACAATACATACACTACATTATAGACATAGGACTATGGTAGGATTAGATTGTGAGCCCCTCTGAGGGACAGTTAAACGACAATATACTCTGTACAGCGCTGCGGAAGATGTCAGCGCTATATTAATAATGAAGTCATAAATGTAAAGGGGCCATACAGACGATTCAGAGGCCAATCAACGATCCAATTCAATAATTATCAAATCTGATGCAAATCGGTCCCACCACAAGCATGCCCGATTGATGATTCAACTAATTGCAGCCCAATATTGGTAAAATGTATCAATCAGACATGCTGGGAAATAGGGATGCTCAAATCCGAACTTTGGATGAATCCGGATTTCACCCCGTTAATTGCAACACAATTGACACATGGGCAGCAGTGGAGCAGCAGTGACAGACGTGCTGGAGCTGTTTGGCAGAATGTCGGAGGTGGAGGTGAGGCCTACAGTGGAGGAACTGATTCTACAGGTGCACCTTCTGCTGACCCCAACATTTTTTTATTTTATTTCGCTGTTTTTACCACACGGATCCGGATGGCAGCCTGATGCATGCCTGATGCAAACGGACCGGATAGGAACCGTACGGTTCTGATCTGGATCTGGTCCGTTTGCATGCCAAATCGCAAGTGTGAACGGGGCCTTAATGTAACCGATTGTATTGTGTTTTCACTGGCCGTCTCGCTGCGGCCAAATGTATAGTAAAAAGTGAGTTAATTGAATTAAAATGAAGCAATGTAACAGATTAAACAGTTGTAACAGATGAAGTCGCCGTTTCGGCTGTCGCTCTCCTCCCCCCTTGCCCTCTCTCCTATACAATTCCGTGCCTATTACATTACATTTCCTACAAGTTACACTTTTCTACCTCTCTCCTATACAATACTGGCAGCCGGGGGGGGGGGGGGGGGTCATGCGTGTCCCCCCAGAGTCGTTTGTCGCAGCAGGGAATCCTGCTTGTTTTCTTGCGACAAACGACTCTGGGGGGACACGCATGTCCCCGCTGGCTGCCAGTATTGTATAGGAGAGAGGGGGGAGGAGAGAAAGAGAAGTGCCTGTGCTGAGGAAAAGTGTAGATAAAAGGGGGAGGAGGCAGACAGTGGCCAGAAAGTGCAGAGAGTGGAACTATACTAAAGATAAGATCACAACAGGACATTAGTGATGGGAATTCCAGCTCTTCTCGGAGAATCGGCTCTTCTGAATCGGCTCCCATTAAAGAGCCGGCTCTTACGGCTCTCAATCGGCTCTTCATTAAATATCACTAGACACCACTCAGAATCGGAGTAAAAGCTCCGCCCCCGTCTCCATGACAACTCCAGACTGCTTCTCTGGCTGGGGCAATCTCTCCTGCTACTGCTCTGCTCCGCCTACAAGCTGCAAGAGAAGGACTACATCTCCCAGCATGCCTCAGCGCCCTTTATTACATGGCAAATCAGAGCTGTGTGGGGCGGCTGAGGCATCGGCTCTTTCAAAACTGAGAGCCGGCTCTTGTCGTTCACAGCAAAGAGCCAGCTCTTAGAGCCAGCTCGTTCGCGAACGACGCATCACTACAGGACAGGACAGCTTATATGAACCTGGCTGCACCAGAGGATTATGGCCTCGATTCATAAAGCATTACCTCATGCGGTAATGCTGAAAACAGCAGACTTTACCGACCACTTAGCAAAATGTCAATTCATAAAGGCTGTTACCGCATGAAAAGCTGACATTACCGACGAGGGAGCTAAATTACCGACTTGGCTGCAGTTACCGACAACACATGTCAGTAAATTGTCAGCAAATGCCAATTCATAAAGCCTGCAACATGTGGTAAGCCTGGCGGTAGTTACCGACACCTCTGGTGAGGCGATAACAAGTTACCGACAGCTCTGACAGCTCTGATTAATGCAAAGTGCAGAGATCCGAAAGTCTGTTTGATTCATCTGTGGAGAGAGCCGGAGAGACGTCTGTGTGAATCATTTCAGCAGGCAGGGAAAGACTGTGTGACTCATCTGTCTGAGTCATCAGTGGAAAGAGTCGGCTGTGTGAGTAATTTCTGCAGGCAGGGAAAGACTGTGTGACTCATCTGTCTGAGTCATCAGTGGGAGAGCCAGAGAGAGCCGTCTGTGTGATTCATTTCTGCAGGGCAAAGAGGGAATCGGGACCCTGCTCTACTCTACCGCTCAATGGGCTGCGGTAATTTACCGACCTCCAAGGGCAGCTGGGGAAATGTTTATGAATTAGCACACAGACCGGGAAAATACCGAGTGCGGTATTTTCCCGACAAGATTTTTGTTATCGCACTGCTGTTTATGAATCGAGGCCTATGTCTCTCACAGTCATGCTGCTCTCTCCTCCTGCAGCTGCTGCTGGTCTCCCGGGGATGGTGTGGGCGGGCTCTCAGCTGGCTGCCTCTGTTTCATTGGATGGAGAGAGGCACCAGCAGGGGGAAGAGAAGGGAAATGCTACTTTCTGCTGTGGCCTGAGATTACCGCCGCCTGTACCCAGTACCATGCACACAGCATGTGCTCTTGTAAATTGTAGAGATGGGAAGTTCGGATCTTTTCAATTATTCAAATGATTTGAATCGGATCATTTAACAGATCCGGATCTTTGATCCGAATCTCGGATCATTTTATGAGGGAAGCATTCGGGGGTGAAATGACTAGCAGGACAGGACTTTCCCTGCGGTGGACAGAGAAGGGGAGGGGGGTGTCGTTCTAGCCCAGCACGCTGTCTGCAAAGTTACTGAGCTGTGCTTCTGAGCCAAAACTTTCCCATTTGTTCACTAAGCAGCACTATGGAACAGCCAGCCTAAAATCACCAGCACATTACAGCCAGTATGTGTGCTCTACACATATCTGGCAGTGGCACCGATGTCCACTCTCCCAACTACCTGTCCCTGCAAGGCTGGCTCCCCTCCAATAGAGCGATCCATCCCTGCTCTGCTTCCAGGACCCTGCTGCCCGCTGAGAGGGGGGCGTGCCGCTCCTGACTCCACCCGCTTTTTGATCCGAATCACTCATTTTGGTGATCCGGATGATTCGACTCACAAAAGATTTGGATCAAAGATCCAAATTGTTCATGATCCGGACAACACTAGAAGCCATTACTGTCTGCAAGGAGGCATTATAGACAGGTTGGCAAGCCTGTCCCTCCTCTTATAGTGTCCTCAAGGACGAAAATCACTTCCTGCTGCACCGCCCCAAATATACCGCAACCAGGGAAACCTTCTTTAAAATACTGATGGAATTATTTCCAGGCTTTCACACATTAGAGGATGAGAGAAAACACAGCATTCTACTAGGGGAAGAGAAATCCACAGTGACAATCGCTGCACACTATGTCACAGCATGCCACAGACTGAGAGGAGGAATCCACAGTGACAATCGCTACACACTACATCACAGCATGCCACAGACTGAGGAGGAATCCACAGTGACAATCGCTGCACACTATGTCACAGCATGCCACAGACTGAGAGGAGGAATCCACAGTGACAATCACTGCACACTATGTCACAGCATGCCACAGACTGAGAGGAGGAATCCACAGTGACAATCGCTACACACTACATCACAGCATGCCACAGACTGAGGAGGAATCCACAGTGACAATCGCTGCACACTATGTCACAGCATGCCACAGACTGAGAAGCACATAAATGAACTGTAAACCCCCTTCCCCCTGCTTTGGCAATGCCTGTTTTGAACCTTGGTCACGCCAATAAAGCTATTTTTGATTTGATTTGTGTGGCTACCTATTCTGAAGGCCCTTACACCTAGCTATCTATACTGAAGGCCCTTACACCTAGCTATCTATACTGAAGGCCCTTACACCTAGCTATCTATACTGAAGGCCCTTACACCTAGCTATCTATACTGAAGGCCCTTACACCTAGCTATCTATACTGAAGGCCCTTACACCTAGCTATCTATACTGAAGGCCCTTACACCTAGCTATCTATACTGAAGGCACCTATACGTAGCTACCTAAATGTTGGTAGATCTCCTGAACTTGGCATATTTTAAAGTAGCTCGCGAGCCGAACAAGTGTGGGCACCCCTGCTATAGAGCCTTCCCACTCCTCTCCCGGTCCCCGCGCTCCAGCGCTGTCAGCTCCTTCCCAAGGAGAGAATAACATTACCCAGCATAAAATAATGGAATGGGTAATTATTCTTTACATTCACAATCATTTCATTTACTCACAGCAGAATAACAAGAAAATCAATAATGTGCACCAAATATTGAGAAAATGGTTTGAGCAATTTTCATTTCCTCTCCTACCAGAACCGGATCATCCACAAGGCTTCCCTAGGTAGTTGCCTAGGGCCTAGAGAGAACCTAGGGGCCTGGTGGATGCTAGTCCCCACCAAAGATTGTAAGCTTGATGGGACAGGTCCTCTTCCCTCCTACTGTATCCTGTGTTACCTCACCTCTTAGATTGTAAGCCTGATGGGACAGGTCCTCTTCCCTCCTACTGTATCCTGTGTTCCCTCACCTCTTACACTGTAAGCCTGATGGGACAGGCCCTCTTCCCTCCTACTGTATCCTGTGTTCCCTCACCTCTTACACTGTAAGCCTGATGGGACAGGTCCTCTTCTCTCCTACTGTATCCTGTGTTCCCTCACCTCTTACACTGTAAGCCTGATGGGACAGGTCCTATTCCCTCCTACTGTATCCTGTGTTCCCTCACCTCTTACACTGTAAGCCTGATGGGACAGGTCCTCTTCTCTCCTACTGTATCCTGTGTTTCCTCACCTCTTAGATTGTAAGCCTGATGGGACAGGCCCTCTTCCCTCCTACTGTGTCCTGTTCCCTCACCTCTTAGATTGTACGCCTGATGGGACAGGTCCTCTTCCCTCCTCCTGTGTTCCCCACCTCTTAGATTGTAAGCCTGATGGGACAGGTCCTCTTCCCTCCTCCTGTATCCTGTGTTCCCCACATCTTAGATTGTAAGCCTGATGGGACAGATCCTCTTCCCTCCTACTGTATCCTGTGTTCCCCCACCTCTTAGATTGTAAGCCTGATGGGACAGATCCTCTTCCTACTGTATCCTGTGTTCCTCACCTCTTAGATTGTAAGCCTGATGGGACAGGTCCTCTTCCCTCCTCCTGTATCCTGTGTTCCCCACCTCTTAGATTGTAAGCCTGATGGGACAGATCCTCTTCCCTCCTACTGTATCCTGTGTTCCCCCACCTCTTAGATTGTAAACCTGATGGGACAGGTCCTCTTCCCTCCTACTGTATCCTGTGTTCCCTCACCTCTTAGATTGTAAGCCTGATGGGACAGATCCTCTTCCTACTGTATCCTGTGTTCCCTCACCTCTTAGATTGTAAGCCTGATGGGACAGGTCATCTTCCCTCCTACTGTATCCTGTGTTCTCTCACCTCTTAGATTGCAAGCCTGACGTCACTGCCGCCTGACGCACGCCATTCACCTGGCGTCATGGACGGACCACCCCTGTCGTCGGTTATTGCATGTGTGAAGGTTATTGTGCGTGTGTACGTAGCATTAGATTGTAAGCCTGATGGGACAGGTCCTCTTCCCTCCTACTGTATCCTGTGTCTCCTCACCTCTTAGATTGTAAGCCTGATGGGACATATCCTCTTCCCTCCTACTGTATCCTGTGTTCCCCCACCTCTTAGATTTTAAGCCTGATGGGACAGGTCCTCTTCCCTCCTACTGTATCCTGTGTTCCCTCAATTCTCAGATTGTAAGCCTGATGGGACAGATCCTCTTCCTACTGTATCCTGTGTTCCCTCACCTCTTAGATTGTAAGCCTGATGGGACAGGTCATCTTCCCTCCTACTGTATCCTGTGTTCTCTCACCTCTTAGATTGCAAGCCTGACGTCACTGCCACCTGACGCACGCCATTCACCTGGCATCATGGGCGGACCACCCCTGTCGTTGGTTATTGCATGTATCGATTGTAAGACTGATGGGACAGGTCCTCTTCCCCACGCACTGTGTCCGTGTGAAGATATATTCGGATTCTCATTGTCAGTAGTAAAGTCTTTGCTTTCTCTCCACCAGGCTGTCCTGTCCAGGATAGGAGCACCTTCTCAGCAGTTGTATCTATGCAGGAGGTCTCGAGTAACGCAGGGCTGCAGGTTGGGGTAAGTATTTGCTGGCACTGAATCAGACACAATCTATTGCTCGTACTCAGCACCCAAGTGATCTCCACCCCACCCCCTTTTCTGAGAAAGCTCTGTTGGTGGGCTCTGTTCCCTGCTGGCATGTTTGTTTGTGTTGTTGTTTTTTAATAAGTTCCTGTATTTTTTTATGTATTCATTTTTCCCTCCCTCTATTCCCCCACCAAGCATGCAGATCAGGTGCTCTGACTGCAGTGTGACTAGATCATCTGCATGCTTGTTTCAGGTGTGTGATTCAGGCACTACTGCAGCCAAAGAGATCAGCAGGACAGCCGGGTAACTGTTATTGTTTAAAAGGACATAAACATGGGAGCCTCCATATACCTCTCTCTTCAGTTGTCCTTTAAGTTTCTCATACAAGGCTAAAATATGCCCTCTCGTAATTGGTTGGATCAGTAAGACAGTTCGGTTTGGCTTTGGGACAACTTTGAGGCCTCGTTCACATTATAAATTGCCAGCGCTATTGGGGAGCGATTTTGAAAGCGCTTTTCTATGCGAATTTGTGTAGCGTTTTGTTTTTTCACTTCCTGCTGTCAGGCAGGCAGAGAACTCTTTTCCCCGGAAATAAATAAATAGATTGGCCTCAATTCACTAAGCTTATCTCCTGTCTTTAATAACTCTTCTGGAGTTGTCACCATGGTGATGAGGCATGTAGTATTCAGGAAACATTTTACCTCAGGCAAGCCTAAAGTTACCTCTTCTGTCTTTAACCACTTCACCACTGAGGGGTTTTACCCCCTGACCACCAGAGCAATTTTCACCTTTCAGCGCTCCTTCCATTCATTCGTCTATAACTTTATTATTACTTATCCCAATGAAATGAACTATATCTTGTTTTTTTGCCACAAATTAGGCTTTCTTTAGGTGGGACATTATGCCAAGAATTATTTTATTCTAAATGTGTTTTAATGGGGAAATAGGAAAAAATGTGGGGAAAAATTATTATTTTTCAGTTTTCGGCCATTATAGTTTTTAAATAAAGCATGCTACTGTAATTAAAACCCATGAAATGTATTAACCCATTTGTCCCGGTTATAAAACCATTTAAATTATGTCCCTATCACAATGTTTGGCGACAATATTTTATTTGGAAATAAAGGTGCATTTTTTTCAGTTTTGCATCCATCCCTAATTACAAGCCCGCAGTTTATAAAGTAACAGTGTTATACCCTCTTGACATAAATATTTAAAAAGTTCAGTCCCTAAGGTAACAATTTTTTTTTTTTTTTATTGTATTTTTTTTTTTTTTTTAATTACAAAAAAAAATAAAAATTGGGGAGTGTGGGAGGTAATGAGTTAATTTATTGTGTAAATGTAATGTTTGTGTATGTAAAATGCTTTTAGGGTGTAGTTTACTATTTGGCCACAAGATGGCCACAGAGTGTTTGTTTACATGCGACCTGTAAGCGTCCAGAAGGACGCTTACAGGAAGCAGTAGGAGGCTGGGAGACGCACAATGATCTCGCTGTTTCTGAAAGAAGCAGCAGATCATTGCGGGGGCTAGATCAATGAACGGGAATGGATTTTCCCGTTCATTGATCTCCGGGCGAGCGGGCGGCAGCGTGCACGAGCGGCGGGTGCGCGCGCACGAGCGGCGGGAGTTTGGACAGCGGCGGTAGCGCGGAAGGTACGGATTTCTCCGTCCCTGTTTTTTTAGGAGGGAAAAAAGGGGCGGAGAAATTCGTACCGCTGGGGGTAAAGTGGTTAAGTTAAAGAGACACTGAAGCGAAAAAAAATATATGATATAGTGAATTGGTTGTGTACTGTGAATAATTACTAGAAGATTAGCAGCAAAGAAAATATTCTCATACTTTTATTTTCAGGTATATAGTGTTTTTTCTAACATTGCATCATTCTCTAATATGTGCAGATTACACAACACTCAGCATTCAAAATGATTCTTTCAGAGCAGTCTGTGGACTAATGACCTCTCCGCTGGCAGAGAAAAAGTAAATAGTTAAGGAACAGTTGAGATAATAAAAGTCAGATAACAGCCCTCTCCACGACTAACTTAGTCGGAGAGCTTAATGGCTTTTTTTGTATAGAGATAACAACTGGAGTTTCTTAACTCTTCCTGTACTGGAAACAATTAGACTGATTTAT